>NW_015506208.1:0-8657 GCF_001515645.1 Sinocyclocheilus grahami | reverse complement strand
CCAGACGAGTACCTACAGATTCGGGAAAGGAGACACGGTTCGCCCTGTCGGGTGGAGGCGGTATTAGGACACAATTGCATCGCAACCGACCGCTCCACCGGGGGGACTCTTGTATACCCCCTAGCTGCACCACCGTTGAGGGTGGTGAGGGAGGAGGAACCAGCAGGTCAGTTTTTGGCAGTAAAAGGTGCCGTCCATGACCTGATGAGCTCCTCATGCACTTCCGGGAAGAAAGGCACCGGGGTGGGGTGCTGAGAACCAGCGCGAGCTGCGACCCACCCCGAGAAACCAAATGTCCAACCTCGAGGGCCCGGGACGTGGTGGAGGTTTCCACTCGAGCCCTACCCTCTCGGCGGCCCGGGAAAGCATAGCCGACATCTCTGGATCTGATTCAGGCCTTGCCACCGTCCCGGAGGGCGACTGCGCAGCCAAATCTTCGTCTCCAGAGAGCACTCCCTCCGATGCAGGGATCAACATCCGGTCGTCGGGAGGAGCACCGAAGGATACCGCTGGTACGCTCTTTAAAGAGGGCCCAGCGCGTTCCTTTGGCGGCTCAAGGAGTGCTAGAGGAGCGATGGCCACCCGAGGGTTGGTTCCCTCAGGGGTTTGTCACCACTCTAACCCTCAGACCGCCTGTGCTACTGCCCGAAGTAGTCCACGCCTGGCTGCCGCCAGGACGAACACTAGATCGTGGCAGAGGCAACAGACCTCCACCCCCTGGAGGAATAGAAGCCTGGCCCGCAGCTCCGAGATGGTCATCTTCCCGCAATGGGAACTTGACTCATCCGCAAACACCACCTGAGCATGTTTAATGCCCAGACACGTGAGGCAGTGATCGTGACCATCACCCGGCGCCAGGTAACTTCCGCATCCAGAAACGCACGGGTGAAACAGCATCTTTAAAAAGACGATCTGTCGTCTTTACAAAGACTACCCCCTGTTGTGCTGCAAGCGGCAATTTCCCCTGTGCGACTCAGCACTTAAAGAGCATTTCCCTGAAAGAACAATTTCTCTAAAAGAGTACAATGAAATGCTCTTTAAGGGCTGAGTCGCACAGGGCAAATTGCCCCTTGCAGCACAACAGGGGGTAGTGCAGCCTGAAGTGCGCAACCCAGTCAACACAGGAATGACCACCGCTGAAGCGCCGTCCGCCAACACCAGAAGCTTCTAAGAGCGAGTTGAACTCGTAGCTCACTGAAGACACTTGGATGGATCAGAATGATGTTGTCGCTCGGCTCCGAAGCTAAAAGATGGTATGCATTGCACCGGCTGCCTTTTTATGCTCACGCTGTGATCAGCGGTAGCTGGATGCAATAATTGCATGCCAATGTGCATTGGCTCATTTAGTTACACTCGAAGTAGATTGGTCTCTTGAAGCGAGATCCCAATTCGTCGGTCACGAAGTGACTCGTAGTGACCGACTGAGAGGGAACAGTCTTTACTGTCACTTTTGATAGCTGGTGGGACACTTAAGCTTAACTACTAAAGCAAATCATCACAAAAAGTATTTGAAATTCCAAGTTGGTGATTCCAAAAGCTTTCCTTCTCTTCTCAGAAAATCATTAAATTCACCACCTTGCTTGGTGTCAGTGAAGGCCAGCATTCTTCTCAAGACTTCTGCTATTCACACACAAACTGATCCACAATATGCCGGCTGGGGCAAAAGCCAGACTGATTGTGTCTTTGGGTGTCTATCGGTGTTCAGGATGTGCCACAACTGAATAAACATGAGTGAACATAGTCAATAGAAAAGCAATTGCAAACTGTCCGAAGAAGAATCAACAGAAGCGTAATGAAGGCTCTCCATTGAAAGTATAATTATCGCTTAGCTGATGTATTAGTGTGAGAGCTGGCAAAAGCATAATGGAAATGCATAAAAGAAGTGAGAGGTGGTGCTGATGATATCTGAGCTAATTAATCTGAATCCTTACTCAGACAAAACTCAAGATGTGTTGATGTGCTGTACACCAACTGTGCTAACTCAAGCAAAGGCCATTTCAGGATTGTAAGAGGAGCTGTGCTGTATATGTTGTGCTAATAACTACCTTAAGACAACAGGCATCGACAGACGTTAAGGGACATATATGGCTGTGCTGCAAAACCAACAGTAAGGCATATAATGTAGAATTTGATGGCACCTTAGGTATGCATGATAAAGAGCTTTCTGCAGGTATAGGCAGCTCCTAAAAAAAGATGGATGGGACCAAATAAGCCTCATGCCTCACATTACAGAAAGGTAATTGGTATACTCAGGAAGACTGCAAAACAGGTTGTGTGAAGCGGAGCTTCCTGTGCACCAGATTTTCGGCTGAACGCCAGTTTTCATACCTGCATAGGCTACTCTAAGTGTGATAATTTATTTTTTTGTAACAGGAACTAGCAACAGCTAGTGCTGTTTTATAAGGTGAGCATCACATTTACAATTACTTATATTACACTCTCAGAAAAAAGGTATACAATCTGTTATTATTCTGTCCACTAACATGTACCATTCAGGTACTGATTTGCATACTTTAAGTACAAATCTGTATCTTTAAGGGAATAAAATGCACCTTTAGGGGTAAAAAAAGTACAAAGGTTTACCCTTTGAAAGGATACTGTCCCAGTGACAGCTGAATTTAGACATCACAACACTATAATGTACAGTATCATTAAGGAATATCAATTGTACATTTTTCTTAAAGATTACATTGTGTTGTTCATTTTGTTTTTTTACTCTTTTAAAGACATATTCAGAGGCATATTCTAAAATGTATTATGAGTTTAGATGTGGTCATATTTATCATTTTTTTCTATTAATTTTTGCAGGTGAAATACAGTTATTTCAAAAGTAATCCACAAAATTGGACATTTCACATGAGGGTGAAAGATTTTCACAATAGCTTTAAGTTGGTAATGCAGATCCACCTTGTACACCAACAGAAAGCTTCTTGGTTTGAAAGTGACTTCTGTGTGATCTGTGCTTCCCGTACCAAAAATAAGTATACTTTAAGTTGATTTTATTAAGTATACTTAAGTAAAGTTCAAGTATATTTTAAGTATACTTTATGTAGTAAGTATACAAATATCAGTGTACTAGTAGTATACTTGTAAGTGTGTTTCAATACTCCTTGGGACTAAATTGGCCCAGTTTCTAGTATATAAAAGTATACTTTTAAGTATACTTTAAGTATAACAGAGGTAACCTTTGAGTGCACAACTAGTTTACATCTAGTTTTTAGTTTGTACTGCAAATATACTAAAAGTGAACTTATAGGTATACTGATAGTTTACTAATTAAATACTTGTTGCATTTTTAGTACACTTTGAAGTATAGTCTCAGTAAACTACTAGTTTAGTAGTTTTATACTGCAAGTATACTTGCAAGTTTTCTTTAAGTAAACTTTACATCATACTTTAAGTATACTACTATGTCCCTGTTTAGGTATTAATTTGTATATGTTTTATTGGGCTATACAAATATCTGAACATGCAAAACATCAAAAGAAAGAACAGGATATCTGCTTGTAAACAAAAACATTTTATTCTAGCTTCATGCATTATTTTTTATAAACACATGAACGTCTTGAACAAAAAAGCTGAAGAAAGACTATGAATTTGATTCAGAAAGATATTCAAAACGTAGATGGAGTCGATCAACACCTCAAAGTTCTTTATGGGTCGACATTTTATTTCATAATGTTACACAGTTTTGATGCTGTTTTATGTCTGATGTTCCTGTTAGACTACATGTGGAAGCATCTGTCGTTTCGGTTTCTTCTTCACTTGAGTTTTTTGGAAATTCTGTACAGAAGAGAAGCATCTGTTTTGATTTCTTCTTCACTTGTGTTTTGTGTTTTGTGTCAGAAGATGTGTAATAGCACCCCTACCGTATAACAATGAAAACATGGATTCCTGGAGCACAAGTATAGCTCAAATATATTAAGACATTTTCTAAGTATAAGTCAAGTATACTTAAATGTCATTTTAAGTATATTTCTGAGAAGTAAAAAAGTAGACTGAAAGTATACTTTCCTATTTTTAGTTTAACAGAAGTATACTAATAGTACACTTGAATAAACTTATTTTTCATAAGGGTTAATACATTGCTACACTATATTAATAATAGACAATGGACCTTTTTTGCCTGTGGAAAATCCACTAATGTGACCGCACCTTAAGTCTCCTGTGATATTCAGTTTTCCACATTAATATTAAACACACCATCTTCTACAACTCATGAGGCCGGTGCTGTATTGGGGAAACTGTGGAATAGACTAGGTGCTGGTCTTATCAGTGCCTCAAGGGGACTGAATGCTTCTTGTTTCTGCTTCATGTTCGGATCTTGACAGACTGGAATACATGTTCTCCTCAGCTACTGACAGGGCAGGTCTGTTTGAAAACATTTGTTTTAGGTGTTCTAAATTAAACATTGTTTACAGTACATGTTGGTGCAACTCTCCATCTGTGCCCAGGGGAAGGATTTCATGAAGCCTTTAAATATATAATTTTGGGGAAAAATATTATTTATGGAACACATTTTATATAAAGTGTCTGTGCCCAGTGCATTAAGTACTGTGGAAAAAATGACAAGGATCAGTTTAGACCTGTTTAAAGGGGTCATATGATGCAGCTAAAAAGAACATTATTTTGTGTATTTGGTGTAATGAAATGTGTTTATGCGGTTTAAGGTTAAAAAAAACATTATTTTCCACATACTGTACATTATTGTTTCTCCTCTATTGCCCGCCTTTCTGAAACGCATCGATTTTTACAAATCTCATCGTTCTAAAAAAGCGAGGTGTGCTGTGATTGGCCAACTATCCAGTGCGTTGTGATTGGCCGAATACCTCAAGCGTGTGATGGAAATGTTATGCCCCTTACCATATTGTGATGCCCTGTCAGGCCGGAGCGATGATTCAAAAACATGAAAACCCATTATAAACGAGGCATTCGTTGCATCCAGTGGGGACATAATTATGGATTATAATGACTTATACTGTCTTTTTAGGCGTTGCGTTGCATAAAACCATGTTTGCATTTGTGATCGGATCAATTACAAACAACAAGCCCTACTCTACACTGCCCAAAAAACTTGCTTTAAATATATAAAATATAAAAACTCTTTAAATATAAACGACGTACTTACAGTCTTTGAGTCAGAACAGCCGGCATTGTAGTCTACTCTCCCAGGATCAAGAAACGGTCCTCCATAAAATCTGCTGCACACATCACTTCAAAGAGAAAGGAAAAATTGAAATCGCATCATATGACCCCTTTAAATTAGAGATTAACAGCTGATGATTGAAGACATGCACTCTGGGTGATGAAAATGTAAACACGTATCTGAAGAATGTAGAAAAGAAGGGATCAGGTGATCAGTGTGCAATCTTTTACTTTACGGATGAGAAGAAATACATCTAGCCTTTGGATATGAGATAAGACCTGATTCTCAAGTACAGGGACAAAAAAAAAAACTACAAAAAATAATTATGTTTGACTGTTACCTCCAGGATATTGTATTTTCACAAAAATAAATAAATAAAATAAAAATAAAATAATAATAAAAAATAAATAAATAAAGTGTAAGTAAAATAAGTGTTTTTTCTTTGACTATCGCTCAACATAGGCCAAAGGCATTCACCTTAATCACTGAATAACTTAAAAATACAGGATGGTTTGAAATGGTTAGTGAATCAGTGGTGATTTTTTGTATGTCATAAAAAAATACAGGTTACTTCTGTAATGCACTGATTCAACCATAGACATTTAGAGTGCTTTCACACTTGGTCCAATTGCCTGGTCCGAATCCGAGTTCGAGTGCTCCCCACTCCCACTGCCCCTGCTGGTTTGTGGTCATACCACTGAATTATTATAGAGACCATCTCAGTTACGTACGTAACTCTCGTTCCCTGATGGAGGGAATGGAAAATGTATGTTGCAACGATATTAGGGGTCTTATTGGGAGCCCCAATAAGCTCTGTGTTTAAGAGAAAAGGCCAATGAGAATTGGCGAGTGGATTTTGCATGCCAAGCCACTCCCCCGTACATACATATATATAGGAAAGCAGCGTGCATCCACTAATTTGGGTTTATGCTGAGGAGCCGAGACCATGTCCCAGCACTCAGCGTGTGATTCAGGGTTGTAGCAAGAGGACATAATATCTACGTTCCCTCCATCAGGGGTTAGATATGTAAACATTGGGGAAGCATGTCTTGGTCTAAGGGATTAGACCACATCCTACCTTTAGGGAGGTGACGTGGAAATACTAATATGGACTGACCTAAGGAGGGCAGTACAACATATGGGATAGGTCTCTGAGGTAGGTCCTACCTGGAGAAAGAATGGAGCTACTATCAACAGAGACGGACTGAGCAGAACTGTCCAGGGGAAGACATGGATTTACTATGAGGGAAACCTTACCATGGAAGAATACACATCTGGGATTGCCCGCAGGGATTCACACAGATGGGACACCTAGCCCAGTAAAGAGGCTGACCGGAGCTCCGGACATGCAACACAAATACTGGGCCTGGCATCAGACTCCTCCGCCGAGTCTGACTGCCGGGGGTGCTGGAGGATGCTCGACCATGGTTTGCTGTCCAGGGAACAATACTTTTCCAGATGTGAGATCTATAAATTGCAAATGATCTTAAAATTGCGTGCAGCTGAACTGTTTCAGATATCCGCCTTAAACGACCCCTAATTAATATCATTACCACATAAAAGAGCACAAGTCAAAATCCACATTTCTATGCTTGAGAATGATGACCACAAAGAAAACTAAATTTTAGTGAGCCTGAAATTGAGGTCCTGCTGGTAGAGGTAGAGGTTCGTGCTGGGACGCTTTTTGTATCACAAGTTTAATATCACAAAATTCTTGCAAAGCTTAAAAAAACATTATTGAAAGAAAAACTGTACGTTTCATATCATCATAAAATAAATGATTACATGATTATGGTCTCCTGTCTGAAAAAACCTGCATGTGATTTGCCATTTCTTTAAATTTACACAGACTGTTTACTAATGCTACTCAAATGTGCCATTAATGTACTGACACAAAATATATATTGTGCATTTTATACAAATATAAATCATGAAAATTACAAAAACAAAGTTTAAGGCTGATGTCTCTATTCATTTACACAGAAGCAAAGCACCAGATGTTATAAATAAAAACAGTTAACAATGTTATTAAAGAGAACATATTAAAAACATTATTGCATGACATATTCTTATTGGCTACACAGACAAAACAGTCGGAGAAGTGTTTATGATTTTTTTTTTTTTTTTACGCATTAGTAGTAGGTTAAATCAAGACTTCAGTTTTCTTGTATAATAAAAAACAACATGGAATAAACTGTGTACTCTCAACAACTCTCAACATTACTAAATAGGTCAGTTTAATCTCACAAAAACAAAAAATTAAAATCTGTCTGATTACACTGCACAATTAATCTCTTACACTGCATCTTTGTTGTTTATGATGAATTCGGTGCTTGTGCGTACACCGCATTTATTATTATTGCATCTTAGTTCAAATAATATACTACGCACTAAAGTGCGTACGCCTGCTCAGACCCTGACGTGGCATTAAGTACTTTTCCACGTCAAAGACCGTTTTTATAAATATGAACGTTGCCGTGGATTTTAGTGTATGCACACTCTAAGATCAAATCTGTGTGTACACACGTTTTATAAATGAGGCCTCGGGTGCGTTCCACGTAAATGTGCAAGGCGCATACGGGACACAGCAACGTTAAGGATGGATCTATCTCCTCTGGGAGCAGCGCTTGCAGGCTCACCACTTGGTCCCGGAAGGGAGTAGTGGAACCTTGGGCATGTATCCAGGCCGGGGTCTTAGGACAACATGAGAGTATCCCGGCCCGATCACTAGGCATCACTTTGCTCACCGAAAATGCTTGCAGGTTCAAATCTGTGTGTACACACGTTTTATAAATGAGGCCTCGGGTGCGTTCCACGTAAATGTGCAAGGCGCATACGGGACACAGCAACGTTAAGGATGGATCTATCTCCTCTGGGAGCAGCGCTTGCAGGCTCACCACTTGGTCCCGGAAGGGAGTAGTGGAACCTTGGGCATGTATCCAGGCCGGGGTCTTAGGACAACATGAGAGTATCCCGGCCCGATCACTAGGCATCACTTTGCTCACCGAAAATGCTTGCAGGTCCACAACCCTCTTGATAGAGGTGAACACGGTCAGGAGTGCTGTCTTGATAGACAGGATCTTAAGCTCAACTGACTCAAGTGGCTCAAAGGGATCCCTCTGAAGTCCCGCCAGGACAACATAGAGATCCCAGGAGGGCACAAGGGGTGGCCTATGAAGGTTTAACTGCCTAGTACCCTTCAGGAACCTGATGATCAGGTTGTGATTTCTCAGGAACTTACCATCCACAGGGAAGAACACCAGTCAGCGAAAGGACTCCACTTCAAGGCATAAACTTGCCTGGTAGAGGGAGCTCTGACTTGAGTGAGGGGTTCCAGAGGTCTGGACGCAGGTGCCGTATGGTGCCCTGCCCTGAGAAAGAAGGTCCTTCCTCAGGGGGATCATTCAGGGAGGGGCTGTTGCGGGGAGCATGCGTTACGAAAACCAGGTCTGGGTGGGCCAGTAAGGCGTGACCAGCAGGTCCTGTTCTTCATTATCCCTGACCTTGCACA
>NW_015506207.1:387071-387349 GCF_001515645.1 Sinocyclocheilus grahami | reverse complement strand
TCCACAGTTGCAACACTTCGGTTCAACTAGATCCCCACATTCTCCATAACCGTGTTCACCTCCACATTTACAACACCGTTTCTTTCCCTTGCATACTTCTGCTACATGGCCTAATCTTTGGCGATTGAAACATCTCAATGCAGGTTTTATAAAAGGTCTAACTGGGTAGCACACATATCCCATTTGAACATTTTCTGGAAGCAGTCTCCCATTCACTGTTATCATCACTGCTCTACATGCTATAGATTGTGAACGAGTCATCCATGTATAGTTTCAAG
>NW_015506207.1:376119-376582 GCF_001515645.1 Sinocyclocheilus grahami | reverse complement strand
CAATCAGGATTTCTGTTCGTGTCCGTTCTATTTGTTTCCAATGGCTGTAAACTCATAAGGACTGCCACTGAATCAGAAGATATTATACTTGATCAGGTCTGACTTCATACACCCACTCTAGTGCCATTAAAACAGCTCTCATCTCAGCTGTATATGCACCATCTGCTATCCTTCCTCTTCCTCTTCCTCACACCCTGTCCTTCCAGTGTCTTTACTCTGGGACCCGTCTGTATGTACTGTATTTGAAGAAGTGAGTAGTGTGAGTGTCTTATACTCATATGTAATTAAACTAGCCGCTGCATCCGGTTCCCTTCTGTTCTGATGTAATGTTAGGTCTACTTCAGGTCGGGTGGAATTGGGGATATTACCACTATTGGGTAACTGATATTGATATTGATATTGAGAATTTAAATCCACATTCTAATGGCCATTTTCAACTACTTCTATAGCTTCTTGAATTTTA
>NW_015506207.1:375147-376109 GCF_001515645.1 Sinocyclocheilus grahami | reverse complement strand
GACAGAGAGAGAGAGAGACAGAGAGAGAGAGAGAGAGAGAGAGACCATATTTAGGACACTTCGAAACATTATGGACTCTGACGTCACGACACAGCATCTCTGTGATACATCTATAGATACATACGTCATCATGCAGTTATTAGTACAGACTGATCCGCGCTTCTCGCATCATCTACAGATAGAGCAGGACGCAGTGTGTGTGTGTGGAGCGCAGTGCCCTAGGCAGCTCATGATGAACTCACCTAGTTAGGGTGCACAGACGAGCAGCTGTCAACTCCTGCCGAGAGCCCAGCAACCGGAAGTGCGACATCCTCCGCTTCTTCTTCTTCTTCTTCTTTTGATTTTATGGCGGGTTGCGAACCAACTTCAAAGGTGCATACCGCCACCTACTGTGATGGAGTGTGAAGAGAATGCACTAGGCGCTCCTAATATATCCTAGTATATAACCCACTGTTCTTAATAAATCTCATGACTGCATGTAGTCGTTTCCCTGAATTTGGACCGTTATTTAATAAGCTGCGTTATATTGAATTCCTGGCATCCTATAAGAATCCTCCTTTCTCTTTCATATGTCTTCCATATCTTCACAAGCTGGACAGTCTCCTCAGCTAAACAGACGTCACACAGCCCGTGTAATGACTAGCGTGTGAGGTGGATGTGTGAAGTAGCTTGCTCTCTTCTACTCCAGCAGGGAATGACTGAGCTTTCTCCAGGCTTCTTTGAATGGTGTGACAGTGTGGATCTGTGTGGCACGAGTGTCTGACGTTTCCTAGATCTGCTCTGCTTCTGATCTACTGACTGCTACGTTTATGCTGGCTTCTTTCATCTTTACTGACTCTTTGGCAATGTCGTCTGCTCCTCATTACCTTCAATTCCCATCAATCAGATTATATTCTCCTCTGTCGTACAGTATAACCCAATCAGGATTTCTGTTCGTGTCCGTTCTATTTGTTTCCAATGGC
>NW_015506207.1:356625-375069 GCF_001515645.1 Sinocyclocheilus grahami | reverse complement strand
ATATTAAAAGATATATTCCTTCCTCTTTTCCACATTATACCATCGCCTGCATATAACCCAGTGCTTATACCCGGAGCCACTTTTCCAAATATATCATTCATCATTATATTAAATAATACAGGACTGATCACACTTCCCCGTGGCGAGCGGTTTCCACACTTCACCAGCCACTGGAACTCGAATTGTTCTGTCAAATAAAAAACTTCAAACCCAATTATATATTCTTCCTTCTACCCCAATACTCTTCATTTTAATAAGTAATCCCTGCGTCCACAACATGTCACATGCTTTTCCATATCAGAGTAAACTGCCTCTAATCCCTCTTTAACTATAGCTTAACCAATCTAACTTAGTTTCTCTGTACACTTATCAATATCATCCTCATTCATTCTAACTCACCTATTTTATTATACTTCTCTCAACCAGCGTTCTCTGATGTCCATCTATGTTGTAAATCGTAGTATGAGGAAGCGTACAGACTGGGATGGCACGAGATTCACCTCCCATTGATATTTCTCTGCCATTGATGCTGAAATTATGGTTAGCTCTGCGCATGATTTTATTTGTTTGGCCCCACTACCATCATTTAAGCATACCGATAAATTGTCTTCCTTGTGTTCTTCCACCACTGTGCCATTTTTATCTGAGTTTGAGGCTCATTTTTACCCTGAGTCTGGGGAGGGCCACGGAGCTGACCTGGTTTCATATAATATTCTGTACCCTGATAAAGGTTATGTCGATTAGCATTGCATTATAAACATACATTCTGCATATAAAAAAATACCCGTGATGGCTTGAAGAACAGAGATACACCATTTAGTCACAATCATATGTTTATTGTCTTCATTCTTCATCGGTTAAAACGTCCTATCTGCGTTTTATTCAGCCACTGCAGCCATAGCATATGCCTTTGTCCATATTAGGGCTTTCCTCCAACTGATTTTTGTGAGTAATTCATTTTGTGATTTTTTCACTTATGGTTTAACTGCAGGAGGGCCAGTATGAATGAAGCAGCTACAGCTACTCGCTACACCTTATTTTGGGTAAAAATAGGGAAAATAATACTTCTCTCTAAGTTTTTCTCCGGTGTAGAGGAGTTCTCTCTCTCTCAGTGTGCATACAATTAAAACATTACTGTCAATGATTTTTAATAATTTATAATAAATTCTTAGACCTTTCTAAACAATTATAGGCTAGTTATAGGCCTGCAGTTTTAATAATAATAATAATAATATGAATTATAACATAATAATTATCATGCTCAATATTACTTTGTTTAATGTTTTTATTGAGTTATAACTATAATCAGAATTATTAGTAGTCATACTGATATATAAAACAACAATTATTTGGGCCAAATTGTGCAGACCTACAAACAGGCACAGCAAACTTAGTGTTCAAATAAAGACAACGTTTATCTGGAAACGTTTCTAGTTACAGTGCAGACTTTGGAATTGAAAGAATGATAGAGAGATTAAAGTGAAATTATGGTAGAAATGCAATACAAACGGTATCTTTATGGAGCGAAAAAAAGATGTTCTGACTGCTATACATAATATTTATTGCTGTGGTATTAGTATTAGTTTTATAAATGCAATGATGCCCACGATCACAGACAGACTTGTTATGAGGGAAAATTGAGCCATTTCAGCGTGTTACCTTAACTAATTACAGACCTGGCTCCAGAATCAATCACTGAGGTTGCTTCTGAAATTAGTGAGGGTGATCTAACCTTAATATTATATATATATACACAGTACATATGGCCTAACCACAATATTTTTGTGCCATTCATTGCTATGGAGCAAAGAGTGTTCCCTAATAATCACTAAAAAGCTGTGACTCACTTAGGTCCATCATGATCTCACAGTTACGTTATAATCAGTGAATGCAGAACTCAACACTGATGTTTATTTTGTTTATGCTCTGTTCATTTTATTTAGTTTTTGTGTATAATTCATTTATATTTAATTTTATACATTTGTGTTTCATGAATATCAATTTATTTGCATTTTTCAAGCTCACTTGCACTTGAGTTTTGTTAACCGGTTTAAATATTTTTACATATGTAAGTTGGATGTTACACTTAATACACATTTATGCTTAATTATTGAAATTGCCATTTTATGTGCTTTCTCTTTACTCGTCAAATTGCTATGACAATATTAACACTAACTTTTCATTATCTTGCCTAGGGCCCCACAAGCCATTCTACACTATGTGCATTAAAGTCACCGCACCATATCACTATACCTTCTTCTTTACTCCAAATGTTATTTAACTCCATTAAAGATATTTGTTCACAGGGATTGTAGTAATTTATTATTGCTACTTTTCCTAATGTTGTCCACACTTCCACCTTAATGCATTCATATTGTGTTCCTATCTTTACTTCCCCATTCTTTATAAACGTTGCACACTCTCCATCTGTTGCTCTTGATCTATATTTCCTAATGGATAAATACCCTGGAATGACGAAGTCTGATTGCGATTTAAGCCATTTGCTGACCATAAGCATACTTGCATCTATATTTGTTTTATCCCTCTCTGTTCCCTTGTTTGGTGTTTCAAATGCATCAGACCTTCCATAACTCATCCTATGTCCTTGCTCAATTCGAACCTTCTTTACTGCTTGTGCATATGAATCATTATGCTCTGACTTGTACTGCATTGCTTCCACAGCTTGTTTTTGCGCTACACATCCTAAATATGCTGCACTATGAGGGCCTCCACAGTTGCAACACTTCGGTTCAACTAGATCCCCACATTCTCCGTAACCGTGTTCACCTCCACATTCAGTCTCCCATTCACTGTTATCATCACTGCTGTACATGCTATAGATTGTGAACGAGTCATCCATGTATAGTTTCAAGTTGTTTCTGCCCCGTAATGTTTAATGGGAATATTATAACTGCATGTTCTGGTGAATCGTCAGTCTTCTCTCTGGAGAAATACGCAGATTTTCTTCTTCTTCTTTGCTTTTGCAAATTGTAATTATTGCATATCTCCACCTACTGTACAGGAGTGTGTAGAGGGACTTGGCAGATACCTTACTTACTTAACTTATTTAGGGAAAAAATTACCTTTAAGTTTCCAATTTTTCTTATTAATCCTGTATCTCTAAGAAAAATAAACAAAGCTTTGAGTCTATTTCTTTCCATCCCTTGTTCTCTAAGAATATCTTCAATTTAATTTTCTTCTTCCATTTCTGCCTGTTTCATGGTATTTATTGCATCTAAACAATGTTCTACATCTTCCTAGGTTTGACATCTTGTGCATAACTCTTCCCTATTATCTGCAATGTATCATTCAGTCTCAGCCTTGAGTATACCACTTCTTCTCGCCTGTTTGCCACATTTATCCTTTTTCCTCCTACTTTTGCTTGGTTTATGTGATCGCAGGTTTTCTCCAGCATTCAGTGCAAGCTCACCCATTGGCTCTGCTCTGCCACGCCCACATCTCAACATCCAATCAACAGCCGACACAGAACCAAGCCCCGCCCTACAGTTTTTCTCTTATGATAATCTTAATGAGCTCTGGTTTGGTTTGTACTCACAGTACTTTGACAATACGGAAGAAAAGATCTGATGCTATGACTTGAATTCCAAAAATCATGTAGATAAGTAAATAATAAGTAATAATATGTGTCCAGCAACCCAACAGAGAGGACAAGGGGTTTGGAAAATGGATGGATACATGTGTGAACAAATAGCAGCAGTATGTGTATCCAAAAATCTAATAAACTAGTTTATCCAGCTCAGTGTTACTGAATAACCTCGTCTGTTTGCTCAGTAATCTGGTAATGAAGAATAGGAAGAAAACAGATGCAGTGTAATTCTATTTCATCAAATGCTCAGTATTTGATTGTGCAGCTGGATTAATGCAGTACATGCCGGTGATAAAGGTATTTATGTTTTGGTGTCTGTGTTAATAGATGGCACAGAAAGCAGAGCAGTGATTCCCCAAACAATCTCTCATTTCTTAGATCAAACTTCTTTCTTCACCTTTTTGTTGTTGAATCAAATGTTCTACTTAAAAAAAAGAATCATTTCAATGATCTTACGTGGAAAATTAGTCATTAATCATCTTTGTTCCTGACAACAGCTGTATAAGAGCTAGCTGGCAGGTTAGCTTAATATAGCACCAAAACATGACAGAGTATTAGATTAACACCGTGTTTTTCCTCCAAACTCACTATATAACATCAGTCGAGAGTTTGGAATATAACATTTAATGTCCGCCGCGATCTCGAAACTCTGGCCATTTGATAATGCCTAGAATATCAAAATCAGTAACGCTTTAGTTTAGGGGGCCAATGTTTACTAGCATGCATATATTAGTAGCATATTTGCTGTTTATTAGTACTTATAAAGCAAATATTAATGTCTTATTCTGCATGATCAAATTTTAGATCCTTTATTCCTTCCACATACCTAAACTTAACAACTACCTTACTAACTATCACCAAGCAGCTAATTAGGAGTTTATTGAGGCTGTAGTCATAGGTCGTAGCTAGTTAATAGTGAGAATTGCCCCTAAACTAAAGTGCTACGGAGCTGAGTCCGCTTACCAGTGGCACAAGCGGCTCTCGTGCCACAACAGTCAGTGATGAAACAGAAGGTTTGCTTGTCTTGTGAGTGCGTTGTCTGAGGGAGATGAAAACGGTGTTGTAGCTCACACACAGCAGACTTTGAAATAATCGTTCAGATTTCATAAGGCCAGCGGGTGGTGATGGCACCATCCTCACTGCTTGCAGCTGGTTTTATTATATCTTTCTCAACTGTTGTCCTGTGCTGTGTCTGAACTTGCTCCCTTGTTTATATAGCGCACTATGTAGGGTGTCAGCCATTCTGTAGCGGAATCTGAATTCTGACTGAGCAACTCTGTTCCCTACATCTGTTCAGTGGTCGGATCACTGTCTGTCTGCAGACAGAAGCACTAATGGTGTGTGCTTCCCCTGAGCGACCAACAGCACTTACACGCCACAGACTCTTTATCACAGCATTACACCTATTACTGCATTCCTCCAGGGTATCTGTCATTCGTTTGAGTGCTCATTTAGCCAATGTCTGCACAGTTTATCTGCTCCAGCACTGCTACCTAATTTATGCCTTTTGCACTCATATTATAGATACAAGGCGGCATTTAAGTTGCAAAATTTTTTTCCCTACAATGATGCGATCTTAAAGTTTCAGAGGTTAAAGACATGACTGAGGCAAAGAGGTGGAAGCTTACAGACTGTGGTTTTGAAATGTTTTCCGGGCTTGAATTTCGGCACAGGATTGCAGGTATTGTGCATAATTTTACTCGAGTCTGGGTGATGCCCTGCTGCTGGAACCTCATTGCCTTTCAGCTCAGGCTTGTGTTTATAACAGTAACCTTGGGGGAACCTCATTTAAAGGGAACCTATTATGCAAACTTGTTTATGCAAAAGTCAGACAATTATGTTTCCACATTTTGTGTTCCCAACCACCCCACTTTACCACAATAGGGTACAATAAAGTGATTCAGTCCAGAGCAGTGAGTGTTTTTCTCCTGTTGTTTGACTCATATTAACAGCACAGACAGCAGCAGCAGGTGCTGTATTTCATGCTTCTGTCACTTTAATGCACAGATCTAATTTACACATGTGGTTTATGCAAGTATGTCAATGACCCCTTGTTGCTTAGGCAGGTCACCATCTTGTTAGTAGGCTTGTGCACACATTTAATATTCTATTTTTGTCTCTCTGTCTGCTTAGGAAGAAAAAATGAGAACTCCCAGAGCCCTGATTATGTACCCAGCATTTTTGCGCACATTTCAGCTGAACAGCAACAGAAAAGCATTTATGCCAACCTTAGGTTTGAGCATACCCAGCAGATGAAGCGGAAAAGGACTGAGGCGTTACCTGACACTGACCGTGAGACTGTAGTGCCTTCCAGCATCATCAATGCCTCTGAGGATGACACCATGGAAGTACAGGCAGAATGCATGCATGATGAGCACAATTACTCCCAGGCCATTCATAGCCCAGACATTGTGGGACCATGCTCGAATGCAGCTTGCCAAGCTACAGTCGAGGCACTGACAAATGAGTGTACACGACTTATAGCTGAGGTTCATCGTCTAAAGGGCAAAGTTGATGAGCTGTCTTTAAATGAAGAGGCCTTTAAAGGAAACGATGACGTGGTACAGGAACTCACAGGCCTTCCAAGCTATGCAAAATTAATGGTTGTCTTTACTTTCCTGTCGGGATTTCTGAAAGGTAGTCCAAGACTGAGTCCCTTTCATAGCCTTGTGTCAACACTGATGAGAATGAGGCTTAATTTACCTTTATATTTCTTTGTCTATTAGTTTCATATGTCTAAGACAAGTGTTTTCAGAATATTTAATGGTACATTAGATGTCATGTATGTTAGACTGTCACCACTTATATATTGGCCATCAAAACAACAAATTCAGGTCAGTCTGCCCATGTGTTTCAGGGATAACTGTGGATATCTTGAGAAATTATCACCGGGAGATGTCATTCTTGCAGATAGAGGCTTCAATGTCAAAGATACAGTAGGCCTGTATTGTGCACAGTTGAAAATACCAGCATTCACCAAAGGCAAGCAGCAGCTGCATCCACTGGAACTAGAAGCAACTGCTGCTGTCAGGATCCATGTGGAGAGAGTCATAGGCCTGGTTAGGAACAAATACACTGTCCTTCAGACCACCATGCCTCGGTCTCTCTCCCAAGGGGCCACTAAAGGACAACCTACCTCTCTTGACAACATGGTGACAGTTTGGTGTGCTCTTTGCAATATTTGCCCATCTGTGGTCCTCACAGAATAGACAGACAGTAGTTGCTTTCTACAATGTAAACGGTAATGTACAATAATAAGTTATTAGTCATTTTTCCCCAGTTTTGGTTCCTATGGTTTGTTTAAATAATCCTGTAAACTCTGTACTACAATGCAGAACCAATTATGATATATTTTTCCTGTGTACTGCACAGTGTGCTATCTATGGTATTTGAACATGTATGATTGTTGTCAGATGAATGTGTACACAAATACATGACCATAAAGATCAAAGAAAAAAGAAAAAAAACATTTAGTTTTTGAATTTTATTAATATCAATAATGTACTACTGAGCAAAGATCAAGCTACATTTGTACTCGGACATCCTTTTTAACATTTATGTATACGAGACATTTGAACTCTCTCAGTAAAATGGTTCACAAAGCATCTTGCAAACAAAAGTTAACGACCTACAGGAGCTTCTTGCACTCTAAACATGTAAAGTCTTTGGTACTCTGCTCAGCTTCAGACAAGGCTTGTGGAAGTGTTTTGGTCTGCATTGCTCAGATGTGCAAGAGAGGATGTTGTCTGCATTATCAACAGGCTTGCCACAGTAACATCCCACAGGTGTCTTCTCAGAGGTTGCAGTGGCGGAGTAAACCGTTTACTCAACAGCTCTGGTAGAATCCCTGTTCTAATGAAGTTCACCACCTTCAAATATGCCTCATCAAAAAAAAGATCATCAAATGGGATGCGCTGTATAAAAAGTTCTTGAGGTGTCCACACCACAAAATCACAGTATGCTAACTCTGCTACACGCATTTGGGCCTGCACTTGATACATGTAACTGTGATCTAGCTTTAGGCTCATTACACCTTCCTCGGTGACAGTCAGTTTTGACTGATATTACAACACCGCTATGCGATACTGTGAGGAATTATCATACTTGCATAATTATTCTCATTTGAATTAAAAACATAAATGGTGATTTTTGCAAGGATATGTACCAAACAAAGATGTTTTCTTAATTTCTGTAGAACATGATGTGTAGGCAGCATAACAATATATACCTTGATGCTTCAGTTGAAAACTGACAGGAGCGAGGATAACAAACTCTTAATCAAAGATGAAGATAATTCTGTCCTGGCTGCCTCATGGAACACCGATGCAGTAAGTCTTCCTGCTCTCTGATCAAACCTCACTCTCGACTCTCTCTGTTCCCTGCTCTTTTCCTCAACTAACAAACACTCAACAAAGAATTGAACTATCAAAGAGCTGTAATTATCACAAAGGATTGAAGCTATTCTTAATGGATTAGTTGATGTTTATATATTGGGAACTTGACATTCTTAATAATGTCATAGACGTTATAATAATAACAGCTCTATTTGTATAGATTTTTTAAATAAAGATGTCAAAGTGCTTTACTACAATCAATGTGAAGCATTTGAACAAACCTGTCCCAACCCTGCAGCACTATCCATGGACATGTTGCTTTTGTGTTCAGAGCCTGGGAGTGACTGACCTGTTAAAGGAAACATGTAGCATCTTTAATTACTGTGCCTTATAAAAGCTCATCTCTTCTGAGCTTGTTCAAATATCTAACGATATGACAATTAAACTTGTGTGGTAGTCTATCGTTTTGTAGATTAGAAAAGGCATGTGGCCATGATTTGCATTTTGTTTAGCTGTATTTCCATGAATGCGCTTAAAAGATGCAAATGAGTTGGATGGAAAACCTATCTACGTGAAAGGTCGTACCTAGCTCTAAAACAAATCAAGAACATCTATGGCTAACATTAACTCTAACGTTAGTTTTCTGCGAGCTAGAGTGTCAATGTTAGCTAACCAGATGTTAGCCCTTTAGCTGACAACTCGCTAACTAGCATGACTATCTTAGACTTTACTATTACCAAAGAAACACAGCTGATAATTGTTGACTCACTTCCATGTCCTGTGATCACATATCTTGGTGTTGTTCACCCATCCTGCAGCGGCGTATTGATAGGCATCTGTACTCTTGAAGGCCTTCAGGCTTCCTCCGGTGTATGGTGACGGATTATGTATAAGATTTATATAAATGTCCACAAGAACATCTATGGCTAACATTAACTCTGACACTCTAGCTCGCAGAAAACTAACGTTAATGTTAGCTAACCAGATGTTAGCCCTTTAGCTGACAACTCGCTAACTAGCATGACTATCTTAGACTTTACTATTACCAAAGAAACACAGCTGATAATTGTTGACTCACTTCCATGTCCTGTGATCACATATCTTGGTGTTGTTCACCCATCCTGCAGCGGCGTATTGATAGGCATCTGTACTCTTGAAGGCCTTCAGGCTTCCTCCGGTGTATGGTGACGGATTATGTATAAGATTTATATAAATGTCCGGAAAAGTAAGTTAGGGCAGACGCGTCGCAGATTTTAACAGACACAACACAGTTTGAGGCAATAAATAAGGATCGCAACCAATAACAGATGTTTTTTCCAAATGTCGTTTCTTTTCAGTCTCATTTAGATGTGGTGTGTTCGATGCCATGTCGGACACAAATATGGCGGCGAGCAAAGCGGAAGTGACGTCTTAGGAACCCATGGATACCAGGGAGAGGAACATCCGAAAGAAACAGATCGTGATTTCAATGGAGCAGGTAAGTCCAGGCCAGACGAGAGAACATGAGAAATGTAACATCAGATGGAGAAAAATAAACCAACACAATCAGAGAAATCAGAGGGTTCAATAGATCTCCATCTGCTATAGCTAATAATGTGTTGAGTTAAACTGAGGAGCATCCACAGGGCTCATGCTGATTAAACTGCACAATGATACCCTCACCTCTGCCAGAGGATCACAACAGATCAAATCATCCACATCCAGTTCATTAAAGAGAAGACCATCGGACACTTCAGGTTAACATTAAGCACACAAGGTCCAATTTTCAAAGTAGAAGTTGTAGAAACCAGGGGCCTCATCTATCAACAGTGTGTAGAAAAGGTTCTATATTCTGTCCTTATATTCAGTGTCGGGGGTAACGCATTACAAGTAACGCGGGTTACGTAATCAGATTACTTTTTTCAAGTAACGCTTTACTTTTTAATTTACAAGAGAATATCGGAGTTACTTTTTCAAATACGTAACGCAAGTTACTTTTGTTTCCAATTTATTGATTGGCAGCTCTCCTGTCCCCGTGTCGAGAGAAATCAGAAGATGCTACTGTAGTTCTAAAATAAATATGAATATGCATTAATTCATCTCACTCACAAAACACACAGATTCAGTATTCCTCAAAATGAATAAAAATAATGCAACTCAGAATATGACACAAACCTGCAATAATTAAATGTTAAACAACACAATATCCTTTATGTATTTAATACCATTCTATTAACCAATGTCTTCGATGATCCAGTTCAGCCGTACTAATAAGCACAAATTACTCTAGACGAACATCTGTGTGTCTTTGTTTATTGCTGAAGTGTGTTGAAATGTCTTCTTCTGCATTCTACTGTACGGACGTAAATTTACTTTCCCTTCAGCCTGAGGCTTATTCATTTCACTTCTGGCGTGAAAAGCTTTTATATTTGCCAAAAATATAACTTTTTTTATTTTAAAAACAAACAAGCAAGCCCTGTCCAGATTTAAAAAGTAACGCAAAAGTAGCGTTACGCATTACTTTCCATAAAAAGTAACTAAGTAGTGTAATTAGTTACTTTTTATGGAGTAACGCAATATTGTAACGCATTAATTTTAAAAGTAACTTTGCCCAGCACTGCTTATATTTACACACATTCCTACATACAAGTACAAGTTGGTAGATCACACAGTTTGCGTGAAACTGTGCTTACGCACTG
Organism: Sinocyclocheilus grahami; assembly: GCF_001515645.1. Classification (NCBI taxonomy): domain Eukaryota; kingdom Metazoa; phylum Chordata; class Actinopteri; order Cypriniformes; family Cyprinidae; genus Sinocyclocheilus; species Sinocyclocheilus grahami. The sequence continues at coordinate 364,450 of NW_015506207.1, read as the reverse complement.
TTGATGAATGAGGGCCCCGACTGTTAGTTGTGGTTTTAAACTACTCTTTATGGTCAGAACATGACAAACACTGCACACTTTTTCTAAACAAAATAACTTTCTTAATAGAAAAATAGATTTCTTAGATTCTACATGTTCTAATGAGGCCCAGCACTGCTTATATTTACACACATTCCTACATAAAAGTACAAGTTGGTAGATCACACAGTTTGCGTGAAACTGTGCTTACGCACTGTTGATGAATGAGGGCCCCGACTGTTAGTTGTGGTTTTAAACTACTCTTTATGGTCAGAACATGACAAACACTGCACACTTTTTCTAAACAAAATAACTTTCTTAATAGAAAAATAGATTTCTTAGATTCTACATGTTCTAATGAGTGATATTAAAATTACTGTAAAAATTGTAGCAACATAATTTTTATATGGTGAAATGTAATTACTGTTCAGTGTTAATTACAGTTAATTGACTGTTTACTGTTTGAGTTTTTTTTTAATTATATTATCCGTTGGTCTTCCATAGTTGCACATATTTCGATCATAACCAGTTAAAACCACACACATAGCACCTCAATACAATGGTAAAAATACATGGTTTCTAGGTATTTATATGAAAAAAGCAGTGGTCTAAAAACATTAGTTTAATCTAATTTTTTTTTTAATTATATTCTATTACTCCTGTACTCCAGTAATACATTTAATACATGTCTACATGAATATAATAAATTCAATGAATATCCCACGATACAGTTAGTGTCACTATAGTAAATCCTGTCAGGAAACACTAACAGACTCTATGAAAGATCCAAGTGCAGCATTTAATAAAGTAATCCAAAATCGTAATCCACATGAGACAAAAAGGGCAAAAGCATCACACAAGGTGAAACAAACCTGCAAAGACAGAGCAACAAGCAAAGACAGAGCAACAAGCAATTCCTCCACAAACAAAGCTCAGTCAGCATCGTGTGTATATACAGGTGAGCTAAAAAGGTGATCACCCACAGCTGGAGGCAATGAGACTTGATAGTCCAGGCAAAGGGTGATGGGAGATATCCTAAACAATAGTTCAGAAGAGTCCCCTCTGGTGGCTATCGGGGGCATACCAGCTGCTGGCTGTGATTAAATCCATTTCCCTTGAGATTTGGCTCAGGTTTGGTGGTATGGGTAAGTGGTCAACAGTGTACAGGGGTCAATTTGATTAAGAGAACACGATTCAATCTGTTTATATTGCATTGTTTTGATAAATGATAAATGGAGTATTTATAAACATTTACAACTGATGAATAGTCTCCACTTTAGATTGGGTACTGCAAAAACATTAACAAATGATTAATAAATGATTTAAGATGTGCAAATACTAGAAGTCAACACAACAAACAAAGACCAAATATATGACCATTACAGACTGTGATTATGAGTTAATGAATATATTAACATGAATAATTTGTGAAGTGCTTGAAATGACTAATTAAGCTATATTTTCACAACATTTGTAAATGTAAAAATGAGCATTAGCTAATATGAGAACTGAAGTTTAATGACATTTGTAAGCATTCAAAAGTTGGATGGTATTTGGCCCTAAAGAGAGCATCTAAACTAGCAGAATACCGGAGCACAGTGACGTAGAAAAGTCCTGACCGTGTACAGACTCAGTGAGCACTTTCTAACAATAGAGACCTGACTACCACGAGAAGACAGGCCAGGCCCCCACTGAACAGATGAGGAAGCAGAAACAGAGGAGCACTTTCTAACAGCCTGCCATAATTACACACAAATCATTTCACAGGCCACCACAAACACCTGCAGAAACTAAAGAAGGGCACACACCCACAGCTGCTATGAGAGAGCCCAGCCAGATGTGTGAGGTCCTGTCTACCTTCATCCTGCACTATATGCACAGACACCTTTATAAATATTTCAAGATTAAAGTACATTTCTGTTGCTAAATATATTCTCAGCTGTGTTCCATGTTATATTTAAATCTATGGTGTGTGTGTGTTGTAAATTTGTATGCATACTGTTATTGACGCTTTGGCAATGTAAAAATTCCTTTCACCATGCCAACAAAGCTATTTGAATCTGAATCTGATAAAAGCAGTAATCCAACGGAAGAGGCATAATTCTGCATCTTCACATGCTCCAAAAACCTTATTGAGAACTCAAAATACACAAAAACAAACAAATGGGAGAGAGGAGTGGCAGCCAAACTCACCAGCATACCCTTTAAACCGATCAACAGCAACATGAAACAAAACACTTAAAAATATGTTAGCGTAATAGGTCTGTTGTGTGCATTTGTGATCTGTGGTGAACTCTTTGTAGGTAAGTTTTGGTTCTCCATTCCAAATAATATACAAGCATATTTCAGATAACAGCTGATTCAAATCGTACTTATCTGACCGCTATCAATTCATGGCAGTGAATGAAGAGGTATCATATCGATCACAAGTGCAGTATGGAGCACCTCAAGGCTCAGTACTAGGGCCGTTACTCTTCACGCTTTACATGTTACCCTTGGGAGATATCATCAGGAAACACGGTGTTAGCTTTCACTGATATGCTGATGATACTCAGCTCTATATTTCTTTGTGGCCCGGCGAATCATACCAATTTGAAAAACTAGTGGAATGCATAGTCAATATTAAAAACTGGATGACGAGTAATTTCTTACTGCTAAATTCTGAAAAAACAGTGTTAATTATCGGACCTAAAACCTCTGCATGTAGAACACCGTCTAACACTTGATGGCTGCTCTGTCAATTCTTCGTCTTTCTAATATTCAAATCCATTAAAGGATCATTAGTGTAGGAGCCATACTTACTATCTTATTTAATTTTTCTATATGTTCACTTATATATTAGTTTGCTGCTATATTGTTAATGTTGTTTATTTCTCTGAGTGTGTGCCCTCTATAGGTGTGAAGGGAAAAATGTTTAAAAGGATATGCCACCCCTGACAGGAGGGGGGCGCTGGTGCGAGAGCATACAGTCTTTCGACCGTGCGCATGGAGCTAAGATGGCATGGTGCAACAAGCCTGCAATTAGCCTTTAAGTTGTTTGTTTGTTTTATGTTGCAATTCAAGTTAATTTTGGAACAATAAACTTCAGTTATTGTTTGGAACTTCAACAAGCCTTTATGAATCTATTTATGGTGCTTTGCACGCGTCGGAATATTGCATCAACACCTCCCACAGTGGCCAAGAAACAAGGGATAAAATTGGAAAGTTGAAGCATGTCTTTACCAATACATATGTCGAAAGACTGCTTTGAAAATGGAACTTGTGTGAGAAGAGGATTCATTTTGTACTTTGTATAGCTGTGATGTTGTTGTTGTAAATAGAATTTCTGTCTCAAACCTAGAAGAAATGTTGAAACAACAATACAATCATGAGTTGGAGAGCAGAAGATGGCAGACCTACTTAAGGAAAGACTACAAGCTGATCTTCCACCTTTTAGCAATGTTGGAGTTGACTACTTTGGACCTTTCGAGACAAAAAGAGGTAGAAGTCAAGTAAAAAGGTACGGAGTCATTTTCACATGCATGACAAGCAGAGCAGTTCACCTAGAAATGGCTCACTCACTGACCACAGATTCTTGCATTGACGCTTTAAGACGATTCATAGCCAGAAGAGGTCAGGAATATTGCATCAACACCTCCCACAGTGGCCAAGAAACAAGGGATAAAATTGGAAAGTTGAAGCATGTTTTTACCAAAACAATTAGGCTGCATTAATTAGGTCAACCGGAACCAGGAACACTTCTCATAACACCCGATGTACTTGCTACATCGCTAGAAGAATGGCATCTACGCTAATATTGGTCTGTTTCTTTCTTATTCCGAGGTCACCGTAGCCACCAGATCCAGTCTGTATCCAGATCAGATGGTCACTGCAGTCACCCGGATCCAGTACGTATTCAGACCAGATGGTGGATCAGCACCTAGAAAGGACCTCTACAGCCCTGAAAGAGAGCGGAGACCAGGACAAGTAGATGAGCCCCAGATACAGATCCCCTGTAAAGACCTTGTCTCAGACGACCACCGGGACAAGACCACAGGAGGAACCAGTTGAGTCCTCTGCACAATGAGACTTTGTTGTAGCCTAGATTTAAACTGGGTTTGTCTGGCCAGAGGAGAAAGACACATTGTTTCGACACACTGTTTCCCCACTATTTTAATACTGTAAGGCTGCTTTGACACAATTTACATTGTAAAAAGCGCTATATAAATAATGGTGACTTGATTGCTCTCCACACTATACTGTGTATTTGCAGAGGATTCACAACCGCTCCGGGCAGGTCAGGAGAAAGAGATGTTTAATGAGCAAGGATTTTTCATTCAGGCCATGAAATTAGCTGAAGAAATCTGTGTGTAAGATATCTGATGGCCAGAAATACCATTTACTCAGGAACCACAAGCCTTCTAATCACTTAGTTTTTCCAGCGCAGCTCCTCGCTGCAGGAGGCCACTGTACAGGTCCAACCTTGATGGTGTTTTCTGAGTGTGCTGTGCCTGTAGTCTGCCTGTGAACACTCAGCCATCTCATCTGTCTCCACACACTGAACACATTCACACACATTCAGCCCTCAGAACACATTCTCAGAAGAGTGGAACTGAGCAGTGCTCTCATTCCTTAAGTGTCTGGACAAATACTGCAACAAGAGAAGAGGCACTGACACAGACACCAGAGGAGTGTAATAATATTCTGCTAAAGTTCCTCAAATGTGAGCCGTGCTGGCTAAATGAGTGTGAATGTGCACAGTCTTATTTTCAGCTGCAGGCAAAAGAAGTGAAACATGTACGTTTTGGTCGAATTTGAGGTTTTCACAAAAACAAGTTCATTAAGCCCTCTTCTAGGGATCCCAGTGCTCCAAATAGTGATTAAACATCTAAAATCATCTTTATTTGTATGTTTTCTGAGAGGAGTATCTTCTTCTCTGCTTCTCATCACAAGTTGTAGGTCTATATTGTTAGAAAGTGCAGCATTCCAGCTTTGTGAATAGTCATGTTATGACCTTAAGATAGTCTATGCATCTGTGCACTGTTTTTGTATGTATTCGATGTCTCTGCTCGTGTGTCGACATGTTTGTGTTCCAGATGGGTGTGGCCTCTGTTAACCAGCGGGAGGTGGTGATTGGTGATGGTGACACCCTACACTCTTAAAAATAAAGGTGCTTCAAAAGGTTCTTCAAGCGATGCCATAGAAGAACCATTTTGGGTTCCACAATGAACCATTCAGTCAAAGGTTCTTTAAAGAACCATCTCTTTCTTACCTTTTTGTAATCTGAAGAACCTTCTTTCGCCACAATGAACCTTTCGTGAAACAGAAAGGTTCTTCAGATATTAAAGGTTATTTATGGAACCATTTAGACAAAAAGGTTCTTCTATGGCATCGTGAAGAACCTTTATTTTTAAGAGTGTACCCAGATATAAGGACCGCCCCAAACACTCATCTGGTGACTTTGAGCCTCGTTGACTTCATACCGTTGTGTTGCACTAACGTTCTGATTAACTGTTTCTTGCTATTGTTTGTATCGCCGTTGTTTGTTGTAGGGTTGTGAAAAAGTGTCGTACCGGAGAGAGAGAGAGATATTCTAAGTGTATTGAATCTGTTTAGTGTTTATTATTGTAAGATCAAATTCTAAAACCCCGGTTTATCTGAACATTGCTTGTCTTGACTACGATTTGGATTCTGATTCTGCTGTGTGTATGCCAGGAAACTTTGTAAATAACTTTGTAAATATTCTTGTAAATACTAGTTTGCCAAATTAAGGGACGTAGGGGGTTAGACGCCATTTTATTTATGTTTTTTTTTTTTTCACTTTGTTTTTGGTGGAGGGAGGTAGGGAAGTTGATCTGTATTTTGTTTTTATTTCCATTTGAGGTTATTTATAATTTATATAGTTATTTATATATTTAGTTGTCAAAGAAAAGTCTGTTCCCTTTCATGGGAACTTCGAACTGCGTCCTCTAGGGGTCGCTATGGGGAACGCCTCGTCGTGACCCGTGTCTGAAGCATACATTGAAAAAACACCAACTCGTTGGCCGGCGACAGCCATGACGTCACTACCGGTGCGACTATAGTATAAATAGGCGCCGGGATTATAAAGCACCAACAAACTACCTCACCCAGGGCTGACAAAAAGAATCAAATTAAGCAATGAAACAACATCCAGTGGAAATGTGCAAAGGCTTGAATGTGAAATGTCCCATAATTGAGGGGCAATCGGCGTGCACTGTGAGCGTTTTTTCCGAGGGAAAAAGCTCCGCTCTCGTTTGTCTCTCTTTTCAAGGAAAAAGGGGCAGCTGCCTGCTTCCCGCAATTCAGGACCCGCCGCTGCGGAGGCACGGAAGGGAATGAGCTTGTGGGGATCGCAGGTGGATCTGGCCGATGAGTTTGAAGAGGGGTTTCCCTTACGTGATCGTCGGCTGTGCACGAGAGTGAGCCGCTGGAGGATGATGTTATTTCATTAACATTGTCTGATTCAGGGGCCATTGCTCTGCTGGGATCAGCCCAGCAAAAGCAGGAAATGTCTGAGGAGGGCAAAGAAGCTGAGGCTGAGCCTTCCCAATCCTCCTGCCCTGCATATGATGAGCTTTTGGAAATTATGGATCGCGCCACGGCGAGGCTTTACTTGCCGTGAAGCGGGTGAAGAAAGTGACGTCACAAAGTATCTCGATGAATGTTATTTTTCTGGCCATAACCCTCCAGCTCAGGTGAGCTTTCCTTTCTTCCTGTTTTCCATATAAACATTAAGAAGGAATGGAAGAGGCCATTTTTTCCTCTAAGACTCCCCTCCTTGACATCTCGCTCGGATGCCAGGGCATACGCAGCAGCAGCAGGTCGGGCTGTCGCTTCATTGCACACGATGGTGATACTCTAAGCATATCAGGCTGACCTACTGAAAGACCGGGATAGTGGCCTTCACGAAGTTATAACTGTCCCAGCTATTCAAAACTAGGATTGCTATACCAGAAAAAAAGGGGGGATTAGTATCTTTGCAAAGGGTCTAATTGGTTATTAGGTGTAAGTTCTGCAGTAAATGCAAAAAGGCCTAAAAAGAGTCTAAATTCCTTTTCCAAATGTGTATTAAACCATTTTCACTCCATAGTTACAAGCAACAATTTATAAAGCACCAACAAACTACCTCACCCAGGGCTGACAAAAAGAATCAAATTAAGCAATGAAACAACATCCAGTGGAAATGTGCAAAGGCTTGAATGTGAAATGTCCCATAATCTGTAGATTAGCCAAACCAGTACAGGTCAATGGTTGTAGTTCATGAATAAATCAACGGTCTTATCTGATGATTAGATGATTTCTGTATTTGTAGAAGTCCTTGAAGTAGGGGGCCAGGAACGCTTTGGGTATAATCCTTGAGCATTTGCAATAATGCACTCAAAAGAACTCCACAGTTGTGCATCCACACAGCAACATGGCTGTAAATATGCTAGCCTCAGCATGCATTGCGACAATTAATCACAAGAAGAGGCAAAACAAGAAAATCCTCTAGAAAAGAGAACAAGTCAGAGTCCATAAACCAAACAAACATGGTATACAAATCATTGCAAAATAACCTTCATAAGCTTTCACCAAGATAGAGCTACTAGGGCCTTAGGGCCACCCGGAAGAACATAGCACGCCAAGATAATACAAAATTAACCTTGTGACAGGCAATGACTGTTACAAGCTGTCAAGCTGTGCAATTGTTTCCCCTCATGCTTTTGATCAGCGCAGTCTGATCTGGTGGAGAGCAACTGCGCTCGACTGCACAATCCGACACAGCTGCCTCGCGAGAGGTTTTTTTTTTTTTTTTTTTATACATCAG
>NW_015506207.1:353981-354948 GCF_001515645.1 Sinocyclocheilus grahami | reverse complement strand
TTGTAGAAGTCCTTGAAGTAGGGGGCCAGGAACGCTTTGGGTATAATCCTTGAGCATTTGCAATAATGCACTCAAAAGAACTCCACAGTTGTGCATCCACACAGCAACATGGCTGTAAATATGCTAGCCTCAGCATGCATTGCGACAATTAATCACAAGAAGAGGCAAAACAAGAAAATCCTCTAGAAAAGAGAACAAACATGGTATACAAATAACCTTCATAAGCTTTCACCAAGATCCTACAAAATACAACAATGGGTGACATAAAACATCAAACTTACGGTTGAGCAGCAAACAAAATGTTTCTCAAACCAGGATTGTTTGTAGCACAGCAAGAAACCATGTGGAGTTCAAACTGAGTCTCTCTCTCACTCTACTGCTTCCTTCCATATACAGAAATGGTAGAGCTACTAGGGCCACCTAATGGTCCAGGAGAACATAGCATGCCAAGACAATACAAAATGAACCTTGTGACAGGCTACAAGTCCGGGTCTGAGCCCGAACAAACCCAGGGGTCCTAGCCCGTCTCGGTTTGAGGATCAGAGACTGGCTCAGAAGGCTAGTGTCGCGGCTCGCGCTCCTCCCCTGCCCGCGGGTAGGGGTAGGAAGAATCGCGGGTCAAAGGGTCAAAGGAAGGTAAGTAAAAGACCTAAGGGATGTGATCCAGACAGGGCGTCAGCAGATCAGAGTGATACCTCGGTATCTACTCATTTCCTTCAGGGGTCTTACATCTGCCCTTATCTTCATCTTCCTAATTCCCCTGTAACCACCATCTCTCCACCTGACCAAGGTTATTTTTTAATTTTTTAATTTGTAATTTTTTCAAAGGGTTACCTGGAATGAGCAACGCTATTCCTCTGAATTCAGAGTTCTCCTCTCACATGAAAAGTTTGAGTTCTCTGTTTCTCCAGAGCACCTGGAACCAGCAGCATCAGGCGATTTAGGCCCTTCCTCTACCTCCCTGATG
>NW_015506207.1:351748-353410 GCF_001515645.1 Sinocyclocheilus grahami | reverse complement strand
TCTAAGACTCCCCTCCTTGACATCTCGCTCGGATGCCAGGGCATACGCAGCAGCAGCAGGTCGGGCTGTCGCTTCATTGCACACGATGGTGATACTCTAAGCATATCAGGCTGACCTACTGAAAGACCGGGATAGTGGCCTTCACGAAGTTATAACTGTCCCAGCTATTCAAAACTAGGATTGCTATACCAGAAAAAAAGGGGGGATTAGTATCTTTGCAAAGGGTCTAATTGGTTATTAGGTGTAAGTTCTGCAGTAAATGCAAAAAGGCCTAAAAAGAGTCTAAATTCCTTTTCCAAATGTGTATTAAACCATTTTCACTCCATAGTTACAAGCAACAATTTATAAAGCACCAACAAACTACCTCACCCAGGGCTGACAAAAAGAATAAAAATAAGCAATGAAACAACATCCAGTGGAAATGTGCAAAGGCTTGAATGTGAAATGTCCCATAATCTGTAGATTAGCCAAACCAGTACAGGTCAATGGTTGTAGTTCATGAATAAATCAACTGTCTTATCTGATGATTAGATGATTTCTGTATTTGTAGAAGTCCTTGAAGTAGGGGGCCAGGAACGCTTTGGGTATAATCCTTGAGCATTTGCAATAATGCACTCAAAAGAACTCCACAGTTGTGCATCCACACAGCAACATGGCTGTAAATATGCTAGCCTCAGCATGCATTGCGACAATTAATCACAAGAAGAGGCAAAACAAGAAAATCCTCTAGAAAAGAGAACAAACATGGTATACAAATAACCTTCATAAGCTTTCACCAAGATCCTACAAAATACAACAATGGGTGACATAAAACATCAAACTTACGGTTGAGCAGCAAACAAAATGTTTCTCAAACCAGGATTGTTTGTAGCACAGCAAGAAACCATGTGGAGTTCAAACTGAGTCTCTCTCTCACTCTACTGCTTCCTTCCATATACAGAAATGGTAGAGCTACTAGGGCCACCTAATGGTCCAGGAGAACATAGCATGCCAAGACAATACAAAATGAACCTTGTGACAGGCTACAAGTCCGGGTCTGAGCCCGAACAAACCCAGGGGTCCTAGCCCGTCTCGGTTTGAGGATCAGAGACTGGCTCAGAAGGCTAGTGTCGCGGCTCGATCTCTCCTCCCCCGCCCGCGGGTAGGGGTAGGAAGAATTGCGGGTCAAAGGAAGGTAAGTAAAAGACCTAAGGGATGTGATCCAGACAGGGCGTCAGCAGATCAGAGTGATACCTCGGTATCTACTCATTTCCTTCAGGGGTCTTACATCTGCCCTTATCTTCATCTTCCTAATTCCCCTGTAACCACCATCTCTCCACCTGACCAAGGTTATTTTTTAATTTTTTAATTTGTAATTTTTTCAAAGGGTTACCTGGAATGAGCAACGCTATTCCTCTGAATTCAGAGTTCTCCTCTCACATGAAAAGTTTGAGTTCTCTGTTTCTCCAGAGCACCTGGAACCAGCAGCATCAGGCGATTTAGGCCCTTCCTCTACCTCCCTGATGCGTCACATGAGTGTTTGGCTAGCTTGCAGTACGCTTACCCTTCTGATTTTACAATCACGCTGTAGGTCGAGCCCCCTCTCGTTGAGAGCTGGGTTTGTGCTCCCTCAGCCAAGGTAAACTACTGCTAGCTGTTCCAGCTTTGGAACATGCTGTAGGT
>NW_015506207.1:351029-351654 GCF_001515645.1 Sinocyclocheilus grahami | reverse complement strand
GCCTTAGACATAGCGTTTGGGGATACGCTATTTCTATCTATGGGCTGCTCTTTCAGGGTGCCACGAGAACCCCTTAGAATGGTATTTTTAAATCCATGTTATGGTAAGTGTGCAAGTAAAGTCTTTGTAAACTTTCTAAAATCCACATAGCTGGTAAGTGTGCACGTTATGCTTTGCACACTTTCTAAAATCCACATAGCTGGTAAGTGTGCACGTTATGCTTTGCACACTTTCTAAAATCCACATAGCTGGTAAGTGTGCACGTTATGCTTTGCACACTTTCTAAAATCCACATAGCTGGTAAGTGTGCACGTTATGCTTTGCACACTTTCTAAAATCCACATAGCTGGTAAGTGTGCACGTTATGCTTTGCACACTTTCTAAAATCCACATAGCTGGTAAGTGTGCACGTTATGCTTTGCACACTTTCTAAAATCCACATAGCTGGTAAGTGTGCACGTTATGCTTTGCACACTTTCTAAAATCCACATAGCTGGTAAGTGTGCACGTTATGCTTTGCCCACTTTCTAAAATCCACATAAGTGGTAAGTGTGCACATTATGCTTTGCCCACGTTCTAAAATCCACATAAGTGGTAAGTGTGCACGTTATGCTTTGCCCACTTT
>NW_015506207.1:349383-350435 GCF_001515645.1 Sinocyclocheilus grahami | reverse complement strand
TCCCACAGCTAAGTAAATTATTGCTAGCTGTTCCAGCTTTGGAACATGCTGCAGGTCGAGCCCCCCTTCTCGTTTGAGAACTGGGTGTGTTGCTCCCTCAGCTAAATAACTGCTAGCTGTTCCACCATTGGAATATGCTGTAGGCTGAGCTCCCTCTCGATTGAGAGCTGGATGTTTGCTCCCTCAGCTACAGATTTACTGCTAGTCACTCCAGCATTATAGCCTTAGACATAGCGTTTGGGGATACGCTATTTCTATCTATGGGCTGCTCTTTCAGGGTGCCACGAGAACCCCTTAGAATGGTATTTTTAAATCCATGTTATGGTAAGTGTGCAAGTAAAGTCTTTGTAAACTTTCTAAAATCCACATAGCTGGTAAGTGTGCACGTTATGCTTTGCCCACTTTCTAAAATCCACATAAGTGGTAAGTGTGCACGTTATGCTTTGCCCACTTTTCTAAAATCCTGCACGGTAAGAGCTATGCGTACAGCTTTGTGCTCTTTCTGAGTGGTTTAAAACTCCAGTTCCGCCTTGGGCACCACTCCTCCTATGTATCCCCTGGATACCTACTTAACAGGGTGTTGCTACTAAGGGTCTGTTGAGACAGTTCCTTCAGCACATACAAAGAGAAACGTGCGGTAGCCCCTGTGTGACAGGTCAAGACTAGTATGATTCTAGGCTCTTGGTCGTATTCCCTTAAAGGAATCTATTTCTGATTCCAAGCCTTGAGCTCTACCCCGGGCCCAGGAGTCTGGCCCTAACAGGTAAGTATTTTGGGGTATGTAGCCTAGGCCTTTGGCTGTAGGGAATAACGTCACTGACAGCTGTCTAACGTCCAAGGGGCGACTCCAATAGCAATACAGTAGAGTTGGTACTTAGTGATCGCCATGGTTCTGGCTTGCACTCCCCTCAGCATGGTGGCGTGGGTATATCGTTCCCCATAGCGACCCCTAGAGGACACAATTTGAAGTTCCCATGAACCGGAACGTCTCAGGTTACTTATGTAACCATGGTTCACTGAGTAGGGAATGAGACACTGCGTCCTCTAGGTTT
>NW_015506207.1:337732-349357 GCF_001515645.1 Sinocyclocheilus grahami | reverse complement strand
TCGCCATGGTTCTGGCTTGCACTCCCCTCAGCATGGTGGCGTGGGTATATCGTTCCCCATAGCGACCCCTAGAGGACACAATTTGAAGTTCCCATGAACCGGAACGTCTCAGGTTACTTATGTAACCATGGTTCCCTGAGTAGGGAACGAGACACTGCGTCCTCTAGGTTTCTTGCCATGCTGCGGACGCAAGCTTCAGACGAAGAAGTGAATGATGTGTTCTCCCGGCGCCTATTTATACTGTAGTCGCACCGGTAGTGACGTCATGGCTGTCGCCAGCCAACGAGCTGGTGTTTTTTCAATGTATGCTTCAGACACGGGTCACAACGAGGCGTTCACCATAGCGACCCCTAGAGGACGCAGTGTCTCGTTCCCTACTCAGGGAACCATGGTTACATAAGTAACCTGAGACGTTTTGTTTATTGTTTTGGCCTTGTCTGCCCCTGAAGATACTCCCGTTTAAAGCAAATAAAATTGTTTATTTGGCATCTTTCTGGTGTGAATTCAAATCCTTTTTCTGTAACGGCTTACCCCTAGAGGTCGTAACAATTCATATCGAATTCTTCATGATACGAGTCCAAACCAGTGAAATATGATTTTCAAACCCATGCTGATGAAAACAAAACGGTCGTGCCTCTCTGAGAGCAAGCCATCTCACTATAAAGTACATCATTGTAAAATATGTCTATGCGAGATTCACACAAACGTAATCTATTATGTCTTACATGAACGTTTAGTGAATGGTTGGGGGAAAATCTGAAGCGTAACATTATATTAGATCCACGCATTACAGCAGGTCTTAATATAGATCTCAATGTTAATCACACATTCAAAGAAAAGAGGGAATCACTCGCTGCTCTTGATTAAACTACTGTTTATTTGCATCTTTTTAATGACAAAGATAAAATAAAAGACAGCTATACTGTGATTAATAATATAGTAATTATTATTAAAACAAGAAATGGAGGAAAATATGCAACACTGCTAGGTGATTTTGCTTTGAAATCTTTAACTTGATTTTTCTCTAAATCAACTCTGCTGACTATCGTCTTCAAGCGGCTGTAGCTCAGTCATTTGTCTGATTGAAGGTATTTTAATGGAGAATAATAACAAAAAGAACAGATTTTTGAAAATTTGCTCATTCTGACTCATTTTGCCAGCACGGGTCACAAATGTTTTCTGCTGTTAGTGTGCTCTAAACTCTGAGCTGTGTGTGTGTTTGGACAGAAGAAGGTGGTACATGATCTTGGTAAGTAGTTTGACAACAAGTGTTTTCGGTGCATCATTACGATACCAGCACACAAGCTAACCCAGCACAAATTAGAGCACAAAAAGTCACCAAAATGAATAATTTGAACTATACACCGCATCCCCTTGCTTAAGTGTACCTTTGCAAACAATTTTGAGTTTAAACTCTTGGCACCATAACATTTGAACTAAACAGTTATACAAGCTGGTACGATCTTGTTCATGAGCAATCTGAATTACTGCAACAGAAACTGTAGAGTACAGCTCTAGTGTAGTCACTGTTCAGTGAGAAAATAGCTCATCAAAGTCTTTCAACTGTGCATCTACAGTTTTTAGCTCGTCTTGTTATTTTCACATGCCTATCTTTTCACAGGTTATGCACCCAAGTATTGCCAGTATGCTGCTGTTGACCACTGGAAACTGAATGTTGTGCGTTTGCTTTCCGTGTGTGAAGATCAGATTAACTTGTCCCACAGGTGCCATCCTGTGGACAGAATATGTATTGAAGTGTATTTTTGGAGTTGAACACACTGTTGGATATAATATCACATGCAGGATTTCAGCTCATCTTTTTCTCTTTGTGTTTCTGTGCCGCATATTTCTGATTGTATTGTTTGCATATCAGTGGTCCAGCATAGAAATCATCTTTTTCATCAACTTCATTAATCTTGTTCTACTGCCTGTATGTTCCTGGTGGAGATTTGTGTTCTGCACATTTTTGCAATGTGTGTGTGTGTGCTTCACATGTTTCTCCATAAGCTGGGCACATGTTGGAAATGTCATGTTTGCTTCATGGTGACTTTCCGTTGCATACGCTCTGATTTTCTGTTCACTTTGTACTATTTGGCTTCCTCTTTGTTTGTTTCTGACACTGCTAATCTGGTTATTGTTCACATCACTGACTAGCATGTTCATCTGGTTTGACGTCTGAGCTCGTTGGCCTGACAGGCATTGAGCACTTTTGTCAAGGTGAGGTCTGCTTCATGCAATGAACATTATGGTCTCTAACGCTGATGAGTGAATCAGTCAAATGGCCAAACTCCCAGTCTTTTGCCTTGAGTTGAAGATCTGTCAGTCACATATGAATCCATTGTTTCTTCTGGGCCTTGTGCTCTCATGAAAAATGTTGCAAAAGTGTCTTTCTGGGTTGACCTTATTTATGCCTTTAAAAAAAACAGATGTCAAAAATTGAATCTCAATACTTTTTGGCCTTTTTTAATGACTTATAGCTTGACCTAATAAAAAGACTTATTTCTTATGCAGCACATTGTCATGGTGTGGTTATATTCTGAGGACCTTTAAGTTGATATGTATTTTCTGTTTTCTTTACTTCCTGTGTTTAGTTCAGGTTTCCTTAGTTTCTGATTTGTTTACACAGTTACTCAGTGGTTTTCATGGTTACTTGTTGATTTTGCTCACCTGTTGCTTGTTTAGTTTGATCATATGTGTATATCATCCAATGCTTTCAGCTCGGTTGGTTTTAGTCAGTATTATAGTTTTCTACTTGTTTCTATATTGTGGGTTTTGTATTTCAGACTGTTTTTGTTTTTGATCGTTACAGTTTGGACAGCTGGGAAATATCCTATCTTTTGTGCTCTTTGAACAGGTCGCTATTAGGAATCCTTAGATCCTTTAAAAGAAGACTAATAGTAATTATAATAATAAAATCCTGAAAGAAGGGTTAACCCGTTTTATCTGGTACACCCCTGGCAGGTATGTTTTTTATTTTTTTAACATACACCTCTGGTGGAAATGTTTATAATTTTTTACAAATTAATTTGAAGTGTTATCATTAATTCTTGAGATAAGTGTAGAAGAATGTGCATTTGTCCCTGATATCTCAGACTGATGTCTGTCTGAGAGGCTGCGCTGCATTGTGAAGAGAGTCAGAACTCCGCTGTGACTGTTCACACAATGCAGCATGCTGGATATTACAACACAATGCCAAAAATAAAGTAAATTAATGAAATGCCACCTTTCCTCCTGAAAAGCAGTGCCTGACAGTGACAGTAAATGGGGTGTAACATCATCTGATGAGCTCAAAGCAAACAGAGAATTGGACCGTTCTCATGTCTCTTAGATTAAACCAGAGCAGACTGCAGCATAGCACGAGAAGTGTGCGTACAGTATGAGCATAAATGCCGCACCTGAAACAGAACTTCCTCAGACTGGAGACTGGGCTTCCGCACACACTGTCCCGGGCTGCCGGTGTGTTTTTGACTCTCGTTTCGAGGGTGATTTTCTTCCTTTGTTCCAGGTTTCTCATTTCCTGTTCGGCTCCTGTATTTAGTTCCTGTTTCCTTAGTTTCTATGTTACTAGCATGTTCTCAGATGTTTCTGTCATTACCGATTGAGTTCCTGTGTGTATTTTGTTTTATTTGTGGTGTATGTGTAGCCCTGTGTTTGAGTCTGCTTTTGTCTGCCATCATAGCATCTGTAACGTGGTTTTGGGTTTCGTTTCTAGTTTAAGTTTCATGTCTTTTATTCTGTCATTTAGTTCTGTTTCCTGGTTTGTCATGTGATTCCCTTGATCCTCATGTTTTCCTGTCTTGTGTATGTGTCATGTTCTGATTGGTTGTCTAAGTCATGTCTCTTGTTTCCCATTGGCTGGTTAGTGTCATGTGATCTGTATTGTTTGGTATTTGTAGACCAGGGCTGCGTTCAGCCCCGACAAAAACGGTGCAAAACGTGTTTTAAACGAAAATGGTGGTGTGTTGAACACCGTTCTGATGACGCAAGAGTTGCAGCTATGGCAGCTGAGAAGGCCATTCTTTGTGTTCTTTCTGAAGAATTTTCGGAGCCTGATGAAATCAGTATAAATACGGGTTAAATACTGCAAAATATGCTCGATGGTACAGTCACTGCCCTCGCAGTCCAGAATAAAAGAGAACATCCCAATCCAGTGAAGGGGTTTGTGGAAACTGTGGTTCCTAATGATTGTGATCCAACATCTGCTTCGCATTTCAGGATGAAAAGACAAACATTTCAGGTGAAGGATAATCCACTTCTTACCTCCGAGACTGTGTTATGATCTGTATGGCCTTATTATTTTTATTGTGAGTATTAGGCTTATCATTATTGCTGATCACTGTTGTTGTGCTATGATATTGTAATATTTACCATTATATAATCAGAGGAGTATAGAAAAGTTTATGAAAGTGTCACTCCATAATACAATAGCAAAATATATAAATATGTATAGTATTTTTGTTACATTAATCAGTGTCTAGCACAGCTTCCTAACGAAAGGATATGGACCAGAAGACATTGCAATTACTAAATTATATTTAGACAGACTTAAAGAAGTTCCAGATCTATACTTGTGCTCTTATTATTTCAGTTATTTTGCCTTTAATGTAAATAAACATGTGCAGACAATATAGTCAAGTCTGCTTTGTCAATTCTTCCACATGTACAGCACATACACACAGAGAATTGAAATTGCGTTACTCTCAGACCCTTGGGTGCATACAGATAACATAAATACAGATTAAATACAAAATACAACTATACAAAATACAAATAAGGTAAAATGTAAAGATGAATAGCGCAGTCCGGAACGCTGTTGTTGAGCCATGTTTCCGTGAACACAAAAACACAACAGTCTCTTACAGTCCTCTGAGTTGAGCGTAGTAGTCGGATGTAGTCCAGTTTATTGTCCAAAGAGCGTACGTTAGCCAGTACGATGGTGGGGATAGCCGGCTTGTGTGGGTTAGCCGCTAGCCTAGCCCGGATACCTCCGCGCTTACCCCTCTTCTGCTTCCTCTCGCGCCGCTTGTGGCGCCTCCGCTGTGGGCGAGATGCAGCAGTGGGGGTCGGTGATGGAGTGGGCCTCCGGAGCAGACCGAGATCCCGCAGCTCTTCGGCGTGCGCAGAGTTTAACTCTAAAAATGTGGTTCTGCCGACATCGAGCAGAAACTCACGACAATATGCGCGCTTGGAAACAAATAGACACGACGAATGCGTACAAAAACACTGCGACTCACAAGACAAAAAACACGAAAACACCTTTCTGTCGGGAGAAAGAAGCCGCAGCGTGTGAACGCGCCGCCATCTTGGAGTAGATCCCAAGATGTACTCCAAGATATACTTGCTCTTGTGAATTTATTTGGATGTTAATTACATTGTGCGAGCTGTCTCTTTAATACAGCGTGGTTTATATACATGTATGTTTGACACACCCACCAAACAAGAGAAAGCGCATCTCAAACCCCGTTGCACACCGTTTCCAGGAAACATGTCGTTCAAACCCTAAACCGTAGGAAAACGGTGCACACCGGTTTGAGCTTGAACTTGCCCCAGATGTTGCCAATAGGCTTGTTCGACAAAGATCAGCTGTCGCCTGACAACAGCAATGCAAGCAAGCAATTTGCTCTGGCAGTACTTTGATGGCACATGTGGTCATAAGGCAGCTGCAGCGCCGATCAAAGTCGGACAAATCTTCTAACCAGAATGCATTGCTTTTGTCAGGCGGCAGCCGGTTTTACGGTGCCGCAGGAGGTTAAACAAGCCTATTGTCTCTTATCGAGTATTGATTTGTGTAACCACTGTTTGTAAGTTTGTTCCATGTTTTAGTTCATGTTTTGCCATGCCAAGCCTTTGTTTATGTATTTGCTCACTTTTGGATATCATTAAACTGCACATGGGTTCTATTTCATCTCGCTTCAGTGGACTTTGTTACAGCATCATCTTTGTGTTTGTGTAAATAAAGGACGGCTTTATTCCTCAGCTTTCTCTTGAACTGTTGTGTGACAGAATAACAGACTCAAATGGATCAGAATTTGGGTCCTCCTTCAGCGTGGATCCCGTCTCACAGAGCTCAGAGCCCCAGCCGAGCAGGACTGGAGGGACCTCACACCTTCTCCTTCTTCCTCCTCCGCTGAACCTGTCCAGATTACAGGGGACGTACTGTACAAGATGTCCTTCCACAAGCTGTAACGTTAGTCTCAGGTGTCCCAGAATGTGTCTGTGACGTTTCAGCTCATAATAACAGTTCACAAGTTCGCCTGCCCATCCAGTCCTGATGGTTAATGGTAAACAAACTTGGCTTGCTGTCCCCAATGGAGACTCAAACCCGAGGCTCAGCTTGAGCTCCGAGTTCAACCCTCCCCTCCCTCATTTGGGGTACTACTTAGTGGGAGAATAACAGAAATAGAGGAGGTGGAGCGGTGCCGGAAGAATTGACATTGGGGCGGTCCAATGAGTGCTGCTTAAATAGGTTCGTAATGATTGTCAGGCCTGAATGATTAGGCTCCTCCTGAACCTAGGTTTGGAACTTAATTTAAGACTCGTGTCTGACTTTCACACTCGATATTGGCTGATCGGTACATTCCTGGAATATAAATTCAAATATTTCTTCACATAATGTATCTCATAACCTTGTAAGTTATAGTTTCACAGTTCAATTATGAGCTGAGTTCACAGACCCTGTGGAGGGCATTGCCCTTGCTAAGCCGTGTTGGGAAGTAACTAGTTACATTAACTAAATTACGTAATTTAATTACAAAACAAATGTAATTGTAATCAGTTACAGTTACTGAGAAAAAGTGTGCAATTAAATTAGTTACTTGTAAAAATGTTGCTGTAGTGAGATGCTGTGGCCTTCTCTTGGGCAGAGCGAGATCGACTTATGACAACTCGGCTATGTTCGTAGGTTGATGTTAGCGTTTGGATTTTGTGCATATCAGAACCCAGTGGATACTTGATATCAAAGTATATTAGTATCTATGCAACATTAGATACATATAGATACAACTTTACATATCTACTTTGGTCCTATAGCTGTCTAAAAAGCCCGCCACAGCCCGTCAAACACTGGTACATGTAAATGAGTGGCTGTTTCTTTTAGCAGAGGACCAATCAGCTTTTTAATGTTATTTGCAGTGGCCAAAATTCAAAATAAAATTAATTAAAAATTAAATTAATAATAAAAAAAGAACATAATGGATTACAACAAATTATTTTTCAATTCAGTTCGTTTTGAAGTTTTAATTCTGGCATAAGGTATTTTTTCGTTCCGGTTCAAGAGTTCCAAGGTTACAACTAAATAAAAGAAAGGATAATTGCGCATTGTGCAAATGCGCTTTGAAAATAACAGTAACATCAAATCAATCACTTTTTTCAACCCACTTTCTTATTCGTTTAAAATAAAATTGTTACATATTAAGGTTAAGAACTCACTATTTTGCCTCCTCATTAACACATACAGTAGGCCTATGTCTATTCCAAAAGCAGAGCATCCAAATTTTAATTTATACCTTAAATGTACTCTGTTAGACATTTCTGTAATTTCTAGTTATTTACTGTATATCCCCCAGTATAATACTGCAAATTCCATTTACAGTAAGTAACTGTAATACCCTTTGCATCATGGGAATTTTCTGTGACATCAAACCCCACATACAGTGACTTACTGTATTTTTTAAGAATTGCTGTATACTATTGTATTTACCGTAACGACCTCTGTGGCACCATTCCATTGAGGCTGTTTTTTCCTCGTTTCTTACATTTGGATTGACAAGATTTGCCCTGCACCGTGTCTACAATGCCGCAACAGCTTGGGACAAACTATACTGGACGTGTTACCTCGCTTGTAATGATTGGCAAATATGTTTGCCCTTTGTGTCAGAAACAGCACGAGCACTTGGAGTACTACTGTACGTAAGAAATATACCAGGGCATCACTTTACTGTCCGCATCCACTGTAGTATCGCTGATTATAATGGGTTCTATATTGTCTTTTGCCCAGGGATGAACCCGCGAGAGTGGAAGAGTTCCGGAGAACATCCGCGCTGTTTCTCGATCCACCTTACGAGAGAATAAGGGTGCTTTCACACCTGTAGATCGATTGCTTTGTTCCGAAACTGTGATTAAAATTAATACAATGTTGCTTTTTATTCTTGGTGCAGTTCGCTTTCACACGGCAAAGTTTCTAAACGGACCAAATGTGTTAATACAAGTCACGTGTGAGTAAACTGTTCTCTCATTGGTCAAAGTTCCACGGTTTATTTTCCGGGATTCCACTAAGCTGTCACGCATGTCATCCGGATGGGACGATAACAGCTTCGCAGGCTTATTTTTTTTTTGTAGCTGTCGTTATATTAATTTATTATTTTGAGCAGGAGTCCAGGATTGATTGGGAAAACATTTTTAAAATGCACATACTAGAAAGAAGAGCAATAAGACTGCATTATAAAATAAAAGTGCGCTTTGATTTTGAAGTATTAGCAAAACAAGCTGATGCTTTTCACGGAACTTATGTAATTACCCATTATTCATTGTGATATAGTCTGGTTCGTTGGTCCGTTGGATCGGATTGCTTTCTCACTACAACCGAACCGCTCTAGAGTTCATTTTCAATCGAGCCGAGACCACCTCGTTCAGGCGATCTCGGACCGATTGTTTTGGCGCGGATCCGTCGATCCACCTTACGAGAGAATAAGGGTGCTTTCACACCTGTAGATCGATTGCTTTGTTCCGAAACTGTGATTAAAATTAATACAATGTTGCTTTTTATTCTTGGTGCAGTTCGCTTTCACACGGCAAAGTTTCTAAACGGACCAAATGTGTTAATACAAGTCACGTGTGAGTAAACTGTTCTCTCATTGGTCAAAGTTCCACGGTTTATTTTCCGGGATTCCACTAAGCTGTCACGCATGTCATCCGGATGGGACGATAACAGCTTCGCAGGCTTATTTTTTTTTTTGTAGCTGTCGTTATATTAATTTATTATTTTGAGCAGGAGTCCAGGATTGATTGGGAAAACATTTTTAAAATGCACATACTAGAAAGAAGAGCAATAAGACGGCATTATAAAATAAAAGTGCGCTTTGATTTTGAAGTATTAGCAAAACAAGCTGATGCTTTTCACGGAACTTATGTAATTACCCATTATTCATTGTGATATAGTCTGGTTCGTTGGTCCGTTGGATCGGATTGCTTTCTCACTACAACCGAACCGCTCCAGAGTTCATTTTCAATCGAGCCGAGACCACCTCGTTCAGGCGATCTCGGACCGATTGTTTTGGCGCGGATCCGAGCGCGATTGCCGTGTTCACATATGCCCAAACGAACCGAGCTACGGGGGGAAACGCACCAGGTTCCCAAACAACGAGCCAGGCGTGAAAGCACTCTAAGACCAGCAAGCAAGGTAAAATATATGTATATATGTCTCTGTGTGTGTTTTGTCAGATTTTTGCACACAAGTTAATAAATTACCCGTTAACATTGACGTAACTTTACCAAGGTAAACCGCGCTGTCCTTTCAAACGACTTTGTCAGCATTTTGAATTAACGTACCAAATTAAAATGATTTTTAACGAGCAACGCTGATCTTATATTAATATTAAGATAACTAATGTGAAATTATGTTCAGGTGTTAGTTAATGTTGGCCAGTAGCCTATTGAGAAAACAAAACCATATGTTAGCAAGGTTAAACTAGTTTGATGGCTATCTGCCTTAGTTTTAGAATTAGTTTGTTATAGTTTTGAATGGAATTTAAGTTTTACTGCATTTTTTGTATTTGTGTTTTAAAGGCAACTACAATGAAGCAGGCCAGCCACCCTGAGACTGATAATTCAGGTAAGAGAACAAATAAGTAATGGTTTTGAGAGGTTTGTGTATTCTATATGGGGCTTGCTTTTTAAAAGTGTGTCATTTCTACTTCTTGTTTTTCAGGGAACACATTTCTGTCACTAACAAGTGGATGGTGAGCAAAGGTGGTGGCCACGTTTTGGAGCAGCACCTGGGTTTTGCAGACTGCTATGTATTTCTTTTCCCATTATGTTTCTGTTGCCTAAAGATTCGTTGTGAGGATAAATCCAGAGAATACAACATAATGCACTGCAAAATGTCTTAAGACAGGAGGAATGGTGAAGATGAACTGTTCCAGCATTGGAAGACTGTATTTTTAAGTGTTATACATTCAATGTTTTAAATAAAGAATTTGATATTTTGTAATTATTGTGTCTGTTTTAATTGAATGCCAATAGTACATACAGTATGTAAGATAAAAATTTAATGAAATCTATATTAAAATAAATGAACTACAGTAGTATACAGATGAATTGGATTTTTTTATAGTAATTTACTCTAAAACGGTACAGTTTGCTAATGTAAATCAAATACAGTTTGCTACTGTAAGTCTTAATTACAGTAACTTACTGGCAACAGTATTGAAAACCCTTTGAAATGTCTAACAGTGTAGGTGTCACATTTTACTAGAGAGGAACGAGGAGGCGCTGGAGAATACTTTAACAAGACTTTTAATTCCATGAACCAAGGGAGACAAACTCAGGATGACATTTAACAGCGGACAGAGAACTAGGGACTAGGAACACTTTAAATACACAGAACAGGATAACGGGATGACAAGACAAACCTGGGATCAATGGAAATTAAACATGGGAAACACCTGGGAAGAAATCAACATAAGAATCAGAAAGAGCTTTATTGCCAAGTATGTTTGCACATACAAGGAATTTGTTATAGTGTCACAAGCTTCCAGTACACGGAGACAACAACAACACACAGATAATAAAAGTGAGATGTGAATAAAATACACATGCATAAATATAATTTATCAATTCTCACTAGCTGTTAAGAAACACCTGGGAAGCAAGACATAGACAAAACATGGAACAGAGTCTGACATAACGCCCCCCTCCGGAAGGCGTTTCCTCATGCCATATAACATCCAAAGGGGAGGGGGGGGTAGGCGCTCTGGAGGCCCATTGTCCCGTGTCTGTCCTGAGGGACCTCCAGAGCGCCCACCCCCCCTCCCCTTCGGGGCGCCATGGCGGAGCAGAGGACACGGGAGGCCATGGTGGAGCAGGTAGTTTAGGAGGCCATGGCGAAGCAGGGGATTCGGGAGGCCAGGGCGGAGCAGGGGACTCGGGAGGCCAAGGCGGAGCAGGTAGTTTAGGAGGCCATAGCAAAGCAGCCTCCGAGGTCACGGCCCTAGACCCCGCCTCAGCCCCTACGGCTGGAGCCTTACTACACCCCCCCCCCCCCCCAAAAAAAAACTTGGGGAAATTTACCGGGCCGTCCCCGGGGCCCGGAGCCCCCCCCCGGCTTTTGACTCAGGAGCCCTTCCTGGGCTATACTCGGGAACAGGAGCCCTTCCTGGGGTGAACTGGGGATCAGGAGCCCTCCGTGGGCTTAACTTGGGATCAGGAGCCCTCCATGGGCTTAACTGGGGATCAGGGTAGTGCTTACGTGGTGCTGGCACAGGAGGGTGCTCTGGCGGAGCATGCACAGCAAAGCGCTTTTGAGGAACTGGGCCTGGAGTGAGTTTTGGGGCTGGAGCCGACACTGGAGCGAGCTCTGGGGCTGGAGCCGACACTGGAGCGAGCTCTGGAAGGCGCTTACGAGGAGTG
>NW_015506207.1:331243-337461 GCF_001515645.1 Sinocyclocheilus grahami | reverse complement strand
TCTAAGGCCCTCCGTGGGCCATGACAGGGGACTGGAGCCCTCCCTGGGCTTAACTGGGGATCTGGAGCCCTCCCTGGGCTTAACTGGGGATCTGGAGTTCTCCCTAGGCTCAACGGGGGATCAGGAGCCCTCAGTGGGCTTGACTCAGGAGCCCTTCCTGGGCTATACTCGGGAACAGGAGCCCTTCCTGGGGTGAACTGGGGATCAGGAGCCCTCCGTGGGCTTAACTTGGGATCAGGAGCCCTCCATGGGCTTAACTGGGGATCAGGGTAGTGCTTACGTGGTGCTGGCACAGGAGGGTGCTCTGGCGGAGCATGCACAGCAAAGCGCTTTTGAGGAACTGGGCCTGGAGTGAGTTTTGGGGCTGGAGCCGACACTGGAGCGAGCTCTGGGGCTGGAGCCGACACAGGAGCCCCATGAATGCATGGCAGGCTTGCCACCTTAATGTCCGTTGAGCTTGCCATATAATTTGCCGGCTGACTTGACTCGGGAACTACCGGCTGACTTGACTTGGGAACTAACGGCTGACTTGAGTGAGCCGCGGACGGCGGCGGACTGGTTCTGGCTCAGGACCGGACACTCCCCAGACACCGGAAGACACCTTCCCTCCAACTTAGCCCAGTGGTGTCTGGGAGGTCCACGGGGTGATGGTAGTGGGCCCCGAGTCAGAACAGCTGATTAAGGATGGCGTCCTCTAAAGCCGTCACCGCAGTGAGCTTGCAGAACTCCCTGGCGTACTCATAGAAGGGGAGATCTTGGCGGGCTATGGCGAGGAAACGAGCAGCGATCTCCATGCCGGGAGTGGGGGGGGGAACCAGGAAACAAAAAAAACGTTCAAAAAACGGGAAAAAAGAAAAACGAGGAGAAGGGGCACTGCTTACGTTCTGTATTGGTCCGCTGTTCTGTCACATTTTACTAGAGAGGAACGAGGAGGCACTGGAGAATACTTTAACAAGACTTTTAATTCCATGAACCAAGGGAGACAAACTCAGGATGACATTTAACAGCGGACAGAGAACTAGGGACTAGGAACACTTTAAATACACAGAACAGGATGACGGGATGACAAGACACACTTGGGATCAATGGAAATTAAACATGGGAAACACCTGGGAAGAAATCAACGTAAGAAACACCTGGGGAGCAAGACATAGACAAAACATGGAACAGTCTGACATAACGCCCCCCTCCGGAAGGCGTGTCCTCACGCCATATAACATCCAACGGGGAGGGGGGGTGGGCGCTCTGGAGGTCCCCCAGGAATCAGGAGCTCTCCATGGGCTTAACTGGGGATCAGGGTAGCGCTTACGTGGTGCTGGCACTGGAGGGTGCTCTGGAGGAGCATGCACAGCAAAGCGTTTTCGAGGAACTGGGACTGGAGTGAGTTTTGGGGCTGGAGCCGACACAGGAGCCCCATGAACGCATTGTGGGCTTGCCACCTTAATGTCCGTTGAGCATGCCATATTAGGAGGCCATGTCTTGCCAGAGACAAACTCAGGATGACATTTAACAGCGGACAGAGAACTAGGGACTGGGAACACTTTAAATACACAGAACAGGATGACGGGATCAATGGAAATTAAACATGGGAAACACCTGGGAAGAAATCAACATAAGAAACACCTGGGGAGCAAGACATAGACAAAACATGGAACAGAGTCTGACAGAAGGCTATAGATTTTTTACCTTCTTGATAATTTTATAATGTAATTTGTGTGCTTAACTTAATTCATGAGGGTGGTATATTTAATCTAAATGTGTAAATATAAAGGATTGTTTACTTCATTGCTATCACACAATAGAGTGTGTGCGGTCCATGCGCTGCACACATAATTATGCCGTTTACTGTTTATAAATCTGCTGCAATGTATTTTATGGTGCAAATGTATTTTATGTTACATGAATGAATTAAATTATGACGAACGACTTGTTTGGAGATGCTTCTTCTGCATGTTATATTGTTTCAAAGGCTTTCAAAAAGTGGTGGAGACATGTCATATATATGAATAAATAAATATACAAAATCTATTTTGACATCTATTTTTATTCCATATATTGTTATGGCACAAAGAACGCTCCATTTATAATTAGGTACTAACTAACTGTCAATTACGAAGTTCCTTTATAATTAAAATAAATTATTTCTACACAATGAATCGCTTTTACATCATGTTTACACTTTGTTATAATCTTTTGATAGGCATGTAATCTTTGACAAAATTACTAAAATATGGATGAATGTTGTTTTAACTCTACATCGCTGACCACCACATAAACAGCTTCATTAGAGTCACACCGAACAACAGTCAAACATGAGGAAGCGGTCTACATTTGTGAAGTTTACAGTAACATTTATTTTGTCTTTTCTGATTTCATTAAGCAGTTATTAACCGTTCCAAGCTTTTAAAGATGTTTTCTCTGATGAACAACTAAAACTGAGGTTGTTTTCCTTTTCTATTACATTCTTTAACAGATTTTCAATTGTCATTGTTTGAAAGGTTTTGCAAAGTTTAAAATATTGAATTGTGTTTTAAAAAGGCCAACGCTATGGCAGAAAGATGAATCTGTCCCCAGGGCCGGGGTGCTACTGCTCAACCGAGGGCTGGATTTGGCCCATCATTTGAAAAGGCCTGCTCTATATGTGCGGCATGCATTTAAAAAGGTGGAGGTGAGGTGGGGTGTGGAGGAGGGGCTTACTGGCACAGTGGTTAACTAGAAGCATTAAAAATGTCTCTTCATGCTCAGAAGTTTGCTGACCCCTGGTCTAGTGTATGAATGACAGTATAAGTTATTTCATCATTCATCATCACTCTGATAGCTCCTCCCCCTACAGCATCTAATTAAAGCTGCTACAGTTGCATGCTTGAAGTGTTTTTTGTTTTGGTTAATTAAGCATTATCCGGGCATCTAAAGTGCACGCTTCAAGGTGAATTTTTACCGTCAACACAACGTAAACATTATTTAGTCTAAAAAATGACATAGATTAAAAGAACACATTTTAATGACCAGCGCAATCCACCAAGAGCAGCACAAATTACCACCTGTTTTAAGATGCGTTAAATAATGCCGCAAATACCTGTGAATTGATTAGCGCAAATCTTAGCGTTGCATGATTCATTTAAATAGTCTCCTCCCATAAATTTACCAATCGACAAAGAAACTCCTACAAACGCATATTCAATAAGGTGAGTCGTATGTATGGCAAGCCTTTTCAGCTTAAAATATTCTATTGTAATATTTACTAGTACAATTTCAATCGTAGAGTTCTCTAATTAAAAATGAATGGAAGTCAATGGAAATATATGACTAGTAAAAAGTCATTTGTAGAGCTCTCTAACTGAAATTGTTACAAGAAAAATGCAATTAGGACGAGTAACACTGGGATTATTTTAAGCTAAAACGGCTTGCCATAGAGTCGCAAAAATAACTGTGTTCAGGCCTTTTCAGTGCTAATTTCCCACACGTTTCTTTAGTAAATCCTGACAGTAGTTCTTTAAAGGGGTCCTATTATGCTTTTTCACTTTTTTAATTTTAGTCAGTGTGTAGTGTATATGTTTGGGGATAAAAAAAGATCTAGACAGTTACAAATCTCAAAGTCCATTCCAAAGGGAGATGTTTTGTTTTTTTTAAATCCCTTTTCAAGAACTACAACGAACGGCTCGTTTGGACTACAGCGTTGGTTTCCGGGCTTTGTGATATCACAAAACAGCTCATTAGAATATCATTAAAATAATTCCCGCCTACAGAGATTCGAATGGTTGGGGGGTGGGGAGGGGCGAGGCTGTGGTGCATCAGACAAGACGACGACGAAGAAGAAGTGCTGTCGTAGCCTCAAGTTTTCACAAGTTATTACACGTGCACCTGAATAATTATGTATGTAAATATGTATGTTACAATTATGAAAAAGGACCAGCATAAACCAGCAAAGGACCAGCATAATCCCAGCGTCAGGGCTGGATTGGTAATCGGGCATACCGGGCATTTTCCCGGTGGGCCGAAGGGGCCGACAGAATGTTTTTTTTTGCCGAGGACCATCACGCATCAAGTCAAGTGTGTTCATAGAGGTTTCCATGGGCCAATGCGAATAAAGCTAGATTTAAATAAAAAAAGACACGATATTGTCGGACCTGACGTTTTATTCTTATCCAAAACAAGATGTGATATGAGTGTGATACATAGGCTACATACATACACTACCAGTCAACATGCTTTGAACAGTAAGACAGATCCAAAGATCAGCATTTATCTGAAATAAAAAGCTTTTGTAACATTATACATATACCATTCAAAAGATTGGAGTCAGAATTTTTATTTTATTTTATTTATTATTTCATTTAAATTTTTTTGGGAAATGATAGAAATTAACACTTTTATTTAGCAAGGATGCTTTTAACTGATCAAAAGTGACGATAAAGACATTTATAATGTTACAAAAAATATATATTTCAGATAAATGCTGTTCTTCTGAACTTTCTATTCATCAAAGACACCTGAAAAAAATCTACTCAGCTGTTTTCAACATCATAATAATAATAATAATAATCAGAAATGTTTCTTGAGCAGCAGATCAGCATATTATACTGATTTCTGAAGATCATGTGACACTGAAGACTGGAGGAATGATGCTGAAAATACAGCTGCGTATCACAGAAATACATTACAGTTTAACACATATTCACAGAGAAAACAGTTATTTTAAATAATAAAAATATTTACTGCTTTTGCTGAATTTTGGATCAAATAAATGCAGGCTTGGTGAGCAGATGAGACTTCTTTAAAAAACATAACAAATATTACTGTTCAAAAACTTTTGACTGGTATAGTGTATATATATATATATCGAAGTGGTGATGGGCCGCCTGGACCAAAACAAATACCAGGGCCGATGTATTGTCCCAGTCCAGCCCTGGCCAGCGTCAAAACATATCTAACCTACCTGTTTTTTTCAACAGGGGGAGAAAGGTATTTTAATAATGTAAAATATGTGAAAAATAATGTGTTTTTCGAACCAGCAAGCATGAGAGCATGTTCTAGTACACCCCCAAAACACAATCAAGACTTTGTAAAAGAGCATAATAGGACCCCATCCCGATTCGCTTAAGTATGCACTTAACAGCCAGCTACTTTTGCTGAAAATCATAATGTAAGGGCTTTACAGATGACTGATTGTTGATATGTTCGGTGAAGCTTCATAGCCATGCTGTATTGTAAATAAACACACAGTTACAGGGTGCAAACTACGGGGGAGCTAGGGGGAGCTGGCTCCCCTTAATAAGACATGGGCTCCCCTGAAAACCTGATTTGTGAAATTTTGGGGGGTCTCAAAAAGTATTGACAATGTGTTCTTTTGACGTGCAATTTCAGTTTTGTGTAATGTGATCATTGTGGATTATTATGTGTAAAATTGCAAAAATATCATTCATTCATGCATGACGGCGATTTAAACCTAATTCACTTCAATAAAGATAAGAGCATCAAGCTGTGGTGCGCTGCGGTGCAAATTCCACTCATGTTTAGTACGTTAACTCAAAGATTCGTAGAAAAAATATAATCGCTGGACTCTGTGCTCGATTCTGTGTTTAGGTAAGGCATGTTATTCGCAATTATGTGTTGTGGCTGGGGTGTTATAGGTCTGCGGGACTCTCGATGTCGTAGGCCTAACTGAACGGAGGAATTATGGTATTCTTCTGTAGCCTGACAATGTGTAACTTTAACCGTTGTTCATGTGAACTCAAAGACAGCCTGATGCTTTGTTTATAGACTATTTGTGGGTGGCTGTTTGTTGTTTCACCGATCAATTCGTGTTGATAAAGTATAATAGGGTAAATCCTGTATAGTGATTTGTCCTATATAGTGCTTGCTTAAAGCAAATAGTGCATACACTTGTAGCTGTTATGTATCTTTGTAAGTCATTGTAAGCCCCCTTTTGAGGCACGCGCATGCGCACGAAAAACAAATATTTGTATTTAATTCATGCTAAATATAAGTTAGACAGCTTAATTTATGCTAAACAATGTTATTATAGTTAACTAAAACTAAACCCATAAGAAACATTTTCTCTACTTGAAATAAAATAAATGTTAATCAAAATAAAATACTAAAAACACAAAAATAAATTATTGTTATATGATACATTATTATTAATTATTATTATTATAAAAATATTTTATAAAAAATTTTATCTTATTAATTTTCTGTTATTCACTCTGTCATAAAAT
>NW_015506207.1:313327-330856 GCF_001515645.1 Sinocyclocheilus grahami | reverse complement strand
AACCCCCCAAACCCCCCCCCCCTCCCCCTTATAAAAACAAACAAGTGGGCTCCCCCAAAGTCCACGGTATAGTTCGAACACTGCACAGTTATCGACCAATCAGCATCAAGGACTGCAACAATAATGTATATTAATAAGATTCATCTTGTATATTTCTAAATGTTTTTTATTGAAATCAGTATAAATTAACAGCAGTATACGATGATATGATGTCCTACTTATTTAAGTATTTTTTGCATTACAGTAAATGCATTACAGTGATGTATTTATTTAAAACAAAGTTGAATTCTATCTATATACAGTATACAGTATATCTACATATATGCTCCTGTTTCAGAAGTAGACGCACACACACACACATCTAGCTGAGTGTGTGCACGGTCCTCCCCCGTCCCTCCCCTCGGCTGTCTCTGCCCACTCCTCCGCCATGCACTGACCCAGACTCCGCTGCGCTTCCTCATCCTCATCCTCATCGTCACCGCGAACAATAGCGCGAGCCGCAGGCCTGACCGCACGCGCGACACAGCGATGCTGAGCGGCGTCTGAGGCGCACGGAGCACACGCGGCATCGCTTCAGACTCGAGCTCTCGGAGAAGATGGCGAACGACTCTCCGGCGAAGAGCCTGGTGGACATCGACCTCGCCTCTCTGCGGGTGAGCGGCTGTCTCCGAGCGTGTCCGCGTCGCGTCGCGTCGCCTCGCGTCGCTTATTAACCTGTGCGACGCTCTTTGTGTGATTGCAGGACCCTGCTGGTATTTTCGAGCTGGTGGAAGTGGTCGGCAATGGCACCTACGGACAAGTGTACAAGGTCGGTGTCGATTGAGTCTTACTACATTCACAACCAGCTCCACTGCAGCTTCGAGACTACTCCGTTATAGGGTTACAGCAGAATAGTCATTTCTACTGAAGTCGAGGGTTTATCGGAGAGATTGAGCTCTGCTGATGGGTGTGATCTGCTGCGCATGCGCAGAGACACTCAATGCGACAAAAAAGCAGCTTGATTATAAACCGGCTCCACACAGATATAAACGAGCTCAGCTCTGGATCTCTGGATCTGTGCATCACATTATTACACCGTTTCAGTCCTGTGTGACAGCTCGTGTGTCGATCCCTCTGCCAAAGACTGAGAGATTTAGTTCAGCACAGTACTGAATATAAAGCCAGATAGCTGTAGTGGATAGTAACGGGCTGTGAGACGGCATCGGCCTGCTCTGAAGACAGCAGTGCACTGATGAAGAAGAGCTTCCTCACTGCTTGCATTCTTGCAGTCTGAGCTCATGCTCCTGTTTCTGAATCATTCACTTCCTTCCTTGAACCTCAGTGCTGTGCTGACCAGCTGTGACCGGCCGATCAGCCAGAAATGAGCCTGCGGGCGTGCTAGTGTGTTTCCACGGCCTCTTGATGGGGCCTCGGCGGGCCCCTGGGGGCTGGAGGAGTGGCTATGAGTTTATCCGAGATAGAGACGGCGCCACCGCTGCTTATTTCACATGATTTCATAACAAGCTATCAACTAGCATCAACATCTAAAACTATTTTAAAGGCAAAACTTGAGTGTCTGAATGAACTGAATTCTGATCACCGCATGACACAGAAATGTGTTATACGCGATGCTAAAGGCTGCGTAGCCTATGCTAACAATCGCGATAATAAAAGCACGGTATGCTTCTGAAAATACCAGAACGCAGATAAATCATATATGATTATTATCACGTATTGGGTTCATATTTGTTCTGTCTGCTCCGCGTGTCTTTGCTCCTGCATATGTCATACCTGCATATGCTCCGTGTAAATCATCTAGCTCCCTCTGCTGCTTTGGCTGAAGGGATAACCCTGAGGTTCTGTTGTGTTATACATGTACGCATTTGGACTAAAAGCCCTAATGGAGTTGTTTTGTGCGGAGCACGTAGCATATGTGTGTTCTCTCTTTATGTGAAATAATTATAACTATCTGTTTGATTTAGCATGTTGACACAACTTAATGAATGACTATTTTTATCGTAAATCATCGGTATATAAAAATATTGATGCTGAAGCCATAAGTCTTTATGTAAGGACCATCCATA
The DNA here is from genome assembly GCF_001515645.1 of Sinocyclocheilus grahami. Taxonomy (NCBI): domain Eukaryota; kingdom Metazoa; phylum Chordata; class Actinopteri; order Cypriniformes; family Cyprinidae; genus Sinocyclocheilus; species Sinocyclocheilus grahami. The sequence goes on along the minus strand of NW_015506207.1, from coordinate 328,793 downwards.
TATAGGTTTGTTAGTGCTTTCTTCACAGAGGTGTGTTTCACAGTAGCGCTGGCCCCACAGTGGAAAAGCAGTATTTACTCTCCCTCATGTCGTGCCAAAACCACAAGACATTGATTCTTTTTAATTATTTTTTTTATTGAAGCCAAAATGATTTCTGTCCTTTCATTGAAAGTCCATGCAATCAAAATTTTCAAGCTTAAAATGCATATGAATTGCTATGATCAACATATTTAATGTATGCTTTTATTGGCATGTAAACATTGATCATCACACACACACACTTGACTTGATGCATGTTGTTGTATGCATGGGTTGGGTCAATTAAAAAAAAAGAATAGTGTCGCTCTCTCAAAAGTGTGAAAGCCAGTGCATTAGTGGGCTCTCTGGAGGTTTGAGGGCCGTATCATCTGAAGAGCCTGCTGTAGTGAAGTCTGAGTCTGAAGAGTTAAGGGCTTGAGCTCTCGATCACCCGTAAGCAGCGTTTCATCACAAAACAATAACACCATGCGCACAGGACAGACGAGCCATCTGATGGTATTCTAGTGAATGAGAAATGATTGCAGTGCAAACCGCTGTAGAGTTAGAAGCGGTGATTCACAGTTCACAGGCTTCATGTGCCACAAATCAGTCGCTGTAGAAATACTTTTAAAGGGGTGGTTGATTGCAATTTCACTTTTTAAGGTTAGTTAGTGTGTAATGTTGCTGTTTGAGCATAAACTATATCTGCAAAGTTGCAGAGCTGAAAGTTCAATGCAAACGGAGATATCATCTTTTAAAATTCTGGCAGTTTAATGCCTACAAAAATGGCTGGTGGGGACTACAACGAGTTACTTCCCGGGTTTGTGACATCACAAACCCAGATAAACCCCTCCCTCGGGAAAAGGCAGCAAAGGGGGCGGGGCCATGCTGCGCTGCTTTAGAGAAGAGGAAGAGAAAACTAGGGGTGCATAAATATCTATTCATTTATGAATCATGATTCTGTCTTCAAACGATTCTAATGCATTCACAAGTTTCAAAATCAGTGTTCTAAAGCAGCGGTTCTCGATCCTGTTCCTCACGTCTCCTGCTCTGCACGCTCTCTCTCTCTCTCTCTCTCTCTCGCTCTCTCTCTCTCTCACTCAGCTCAGCTCCAACAATGAACTGTTACAATTATACTCTTATTTTCATATAGCTATGAGAAGCGTTAAACATGGACGCGCATGTGGTTGCCGTACTGTATTAAAGCTTTAATCAGAATAAAACTGTATATTAAAAGTTAACATAAACAGTAGCATTTAGAAATAACAGCGTATCTAAAAGTATGAGACAACAACAACCAAAAAACATAGGCCTACCATTAAAAGCCGTGCTTGCACAGGTTCTGCACGATCCTCTTTAATAATATCCTCTGCTTCTCAATCCGGCTCAAACTGATAAGCAATATTAACATGCAGTTGTTTACAATACAACCCGAGCACATGCCGCTATGTTGAGGGGCGGGACGTTTAGACACGCACTAGAGGCGGTTTAGCCAATCACAACACACTGGACTAGCTAACCAATCAGATCCCATCACCTATTTCTGAGGGAGGGGCTTCATAAAAGAAGGAAATGATCAGCGCGTTTCTCAGAGAAGGGACAGAGCGGTGTGGAATAAAGGTCAATTATGTGAAAAATAATGTGTTTTTTAAAAACAAAGCATTAACACATGTTACACTGCACCCCATAAACACAATCAAGCCCAGAAAAAACACTGAACCACCGCTTTAATGTTGCAGACTGGATGATTGTCTGTTTTGCTTACATCTATACACCTTTCACTTTTTAAGACTAAAACAAAAGATGGATTCATTGTTATTCTTAATTAAAAAGCACAACAACAATAAAACAGTAGGCTACAATGACAAACTAGCTTACATAACAAAAATTAATAAGATGAGGCATGGCATTAATATTAAAGGGGTCATATGATGTTGCTAACAAGAACATTATTTCGTGTATTTGGTGAAATGAAATGTGTTTATGTGGTTTAAGGTTAAAAAAACACATTATTTTCCACATACTGTACATTATTGTTTCTGTCCGGCCGGAGCGACGAGACAAACACATGAAAACCCAATATAAACGAGGCATTCGTTGCATCCAGTGGGGACATAATTACTTATTATAATGACTTATTCTGTCTTTTTACGCATTGCATTGCATCGTGTCTGCATTTGTGATCGGAGAAATGACAAACAACAAGTGCTACTCTACACTGCCCAAAACTCACGTTTGAATCGTCAGTGGCAAATTCTTTAAATATAAAAAACGTACTTACAGTCTGTGAGTCAGAACAGCCGGCATTGTAGTCTACTCTCCCAGGATCAGGAAACAGTCCTCCATAAAATGTGCTGCACACATCTGAATATTTGGGTTGAAGTGTTCTGGAACAGTGTTGTAAATACAACTTAACCACTGATTTCTAGTCCTGTCCTCTTTTGGAAGACCAAACAAAGTAGTTTCACTTTCACAACGAAGCACACAGCGTCTTCACGATATAGCGGCGGCGGCGGCAACAACAATAAAGTTACGCCTTCTTTCTTTGTGTGCACATTTGGGCGGTGTTATGCACATCTTCCCACATAGTGATGTAGATATGTGGGGGCGTGTTAGAACGAGCCGTTTTAGGAGGGCGTGGACTTAACTTTGATAAAGAATATCTCTTTGGATTTGAGACTTTAGTCTTTGCAACTTCAGGGATCTTATCTATTCATGAACAGCTCGTAACACTCCAAAGAGAAAGAAAAACTTGAAATCGCATCATATGACCCCTTTAAACTTGCTGTCGGTGACAGTGCTTGCATGTTTTTTCCACAAGAATACCAACATGTTCACCTTCTTTGGTTTAAGAAGCGGTCTTTTACTTTACTTTAGTGTGAATATATTGGCGTCATTATGCGTGCAGCTTTGCGCTGGTGCTGAGGCGGTGAGTATAAACCAGGCTCTACAGTCGAAGCGCTCGCACTGAAAGCAGCTCTCTTCTCGTGATCAGTCAAATCTGAGTCCTGCTCGCTGTATGGAGCAGAGCAGACATTTGGACTCGCACATTCTCAAAAAATTGTCTCAAATCTGACCGTTTTGGTCGCAGTCTAGAGCCCTGTTCCAGAATTGAGGCAAGTGACTGACTATATGAATGGGTTACTGAATCATTGATTACTTGATTTATTCAAAAACATGGATTGATCGGCTCTGATACTGGCATGTTCTGCTGGATCGGGTATCAGTCAGACGAGACCGATCCAAATCCCATATTCTGCATATGCTATTCTGTGTTATTGTTAAGCCCCACGAAAGCACAAACGCATTATAAAGCACCATAAAGTCAAAGTCCAAGTGTTCTGAAGCTGTTCCATGGTTTAATGTGAGGTACAGATGAATATTGAAGTTGTTAAATTCTAAGTTCTCGTAAACTCTTCTCTCCGCTGCAGCGGTCTGTCATCCTCTATTTAGTGTTCAAGCTGTGTGTCGTGTTCGGTTACGACATTTGAAACTCTTCAAGAGCGCACAGTAACTGAGATTTAAAACTGTTAAAAGACAAGGCTCAATAAACTAGCGTACAGATTTAATAAACTACGCATCGGTATCTCTTGTGTTGTGAACTTCTCTGTGCGGAGCGCTGTGACTCCGGGTTGCTTCAAGCTCATCATTCTGCACTCGAGATGCACATAAGCGCTTTGTGCCGCTCTGCGTTAGAGCCTTTCGTATTATAATACTTTTGCTCAATGAAAGATTATTTATAGCGTTTCTTGTTCTGTGCTATCTATCATGTGTTGCTGCCTTCATTACTGTGCTATACATTTAAAAGAAATGTCTTTTCATTTTATAGTATATATTTATATATAAATATAGTTAGGCTACTTGTTTTTCACGAATGTATTTTACAACAATACAAAGAGCAATGTGTCCTACACTTCACTTTTATTTGCTCCCCACTAAATAATGTTATTTCACTAAATGTTTAGCTTTTATAGAATTATTGTGCACTCATAGTTTTTATTTTTAAATAATTAAAAATAAAGTAACACTTGAAAAAAAAGATGAAATAGATTGTTTAGCCGTCTTGACAACTGCCAGCAGAGAGTTTGCTGTTAAGCGATTGAAATATCGAAACTAATTTCTTGAATGAGCTCCAGAGAGCTGAACTCTGAGTCCTGCTGTAGATCTCAGCTGTGCTTGACCATGGCTTTTGTGCTTAAAGCTGCATTCCAGCGTGGATGAATCTGAAAAAGCGTGGCGATCGCATGCAGCAGCCGTCTGGAATGTTGTTTCTTCAGGTTTGGGATGTCAGAATGATGATTTTGTGTATTCCAGCACGGATGCGGTTGTGTTTGGACAGATGAGGAGTTGTGAGGGTGAACTCAGATCAGTGTTCATGACTCTTCTGGCTTCTGTGGAGCATCTGCCCTCACACTGAACACACTGCTGTTCTTCCTCAGTTTGTGTCCATTGTTTTCTTTGTGTCGGCCAATGAGGCGTGAGCTTCAGGTCACATGTCCAGAGCCGCTGCAGACACACACTGGAGCTTTAGGTGGCGCTGAAACACCGAAGACTGATTCATGTCCAGCAGTGTGTGTTTGACTCAACACACACTCAACACGCGCTCACATGTCAAATATCACACACACATTCACGCTGTCTGTGTGAAAGACTCTCTTTATCTCCAGTCTGTGTTCTGTGTGCTCCTCTCTGAACTGAAGCTCTGTTCTCTGTGTTACTGTATCTGTGCCTCATTAATCATCATTCACACTTCATCATATGATGCTGCGGTGTGTTTGTGGCCTCTCATATGAACACATCACATACGAACAGATATAAGCTCGTTCATGGATGATCATGTGATTCACAGCCCCAGAGAGCTGGTGGTCATGTGACCTGAGCGTGAGGCTGTGATTGGCTGAGAGTGTGTAACCAGGCAGACTCACACATGCAGTAGATCTAGCACAGAAACCGTGGGATCTGACTCTGTGTCTCAGATGCTCTGATCTTCAGTGACGCTCAATCCTCTCACACTCCCACAGTGTCCCGTCCTGATGAAGTTCTGTGTGTGTGTGTGTGTGTGTGTGCTGTCTGTAAGTGTGTGTCCAGGAACACAGAAGCGTGCTGTTCGTCACACAGGCGTGACACAGAAATCATGTTTGTCTCACACCTGTAGGACACTAGTGGTCTCTTCAAGTGAGTTTTTAAGGAATCACAGTTGGGTAAGCTTCTATAGCAGGGATGGAACGATTACCGGTTTGACAATAAATCATGATAAAATTCCCCACGGTTAGTATTACCGCTTCATTTTTTAATTAGCATTAAAACATATTCCATTACCGTGATTTGAAAATGTGAGGATAAATCAATACTATCCAGCATAAAGCAGAGTTTGAGTAACAGTGTCACATGCGGCGCACAGCAGCAGAGTCGTGTTGTTTTCAGTGAAAACATGGCAGAAAGCGGCGAGGTTTTAAAAGAGTGCTAAGGGAATTATACAAATGAATATATGATTGGATTAATTATGAATGTACCTCTGAAGGTTCTGACTGTCTTCAGAAAAGATTTGATGGCATTTTGTTTTCGTCTTCGCTCCATGTAATACCTAATAAAGTAGTGTTTTAATCGCAATGCTGCTTCGTGCAGGAGGTTATGAGAAACAGCTGTAATTCTGCTGCTCCATCAGCGCCCCCTGCTGTCAGCGAGTGGATTTACAGACACTCACGTTCACATTCAGTCTGTGTGCAGCTTCTGTCGGGACAGAAAACAGACTGAATCTGCATGCCCTGCTGTAGATTTTGACCGGTCGATGAAAAACAAGCTTATGTGGATTCTACACATTTAAACAATTCAGATAAGTTATCTAGAATTATTTATGGAGCAGATAAAATACATATAATCATTTATTAATCAGTTTTCATTTTGACTTATCCCTTTTCTTTATTTAACAGCTGAAATGTGAGGTTTACCTTTTTATGAAGCTTTTTCAAAGTTTTATTTGGACATTTCGTACGTGTGATTAGATAAACTGTTGTCAGTCATGTTGTCATTTAAAATCCAGACATCATTGGTATTGTTATTTTAGTGTTTATGCAAACAAAAGTCATTTTATTTGTTGTTTATAAAACGATTTATGTGTCAGTAGTTTTTGAATATTTCCAGCACATTTTAACAATACCGTGATAATACTGATTCCCAGGATGATTTTGGTCACTATAATCGTGATAAGAAATTGTCATACCATTACTTCTTTATTCCATAGCAGTGAATGGGAGACTACATCAAATATATATTCTGCGTTCCCTCAAATAGCAAAAGAAAAACTCAGACAGTGTTTTCTTGACTTACAAAAGAGGACAAATGAGAGTGAGATTGATAAGCGTGTTGTCGCCATTGTGAAGGGATGCAGAAGCTTCTGCAGGATCCTCTTGTTCATGAACGCTTGCCTATTTGCAGCTGAACTGATGCAGTAACTGTCTTGAACTGAAGAGCGTCTAAGCGGTTCACCAATCACAACGCACTGGACCAGCTAACCAATCACATTTCGTGTTTTGGGAGGAGGGGCTTCACCAAAAACAAGAAGTGAACCGAGCGTTTGATTATGGAGCCAGATCGGCCTCAAAAATAACACATTTTTAAAACAAAATTCATAAATGCACAGCACAATTTACATTTACAAAATCTGATTCGTAAATTCAAAACACAATTCATAAATACACAAGTAAAATGAAGTATTGAAGATTAGGCATGGGCTGGTATTAGTATTGAGATTTTGACGGTATGATAACCCCTAAGCAAAAATATCACGGTATCACGGTATTGTCATTACAGCTCTAAAATGTGTTATTTTTAAATGACTGGGTAAAAAAATAAAAACTTTTTTCCGCTGAACACAATATATTTTGTTTTTGAGCAACATACAGAATATTAGAAACAGTAGAATTTGTTTATTTTTTCTTTGATTTGTTTCATAAAAAGAAGAAAAATAAAGACTGACATCGTTATGTAACCTAAATCTGTAATTACAGTTATTTAAAGTCCCCTTGTAGTCAAAAAATGTATCCTTTAAAACTCATCTTTGATCATAAAAATGATATTAAAATTTTTTTTCTTGTGAAAATAATTTTCTCATGCCTTAAAATAGCTTGAATGCAACTCTACACCCTTGCCTCGTTTACTATACGCGGATCTATGAATACACAAATTAGCCCCGCCTCCACACAGCAGCCAGCCATGAGCCAGTGCCTCCTGAACTGTACTGAACTGTAGTAAATGCGACACAATGGCAATGGCAAGTGGAAATTTTGGTTTAATTAAGCCATATGTGTTTGAATCAGAAATAAGCTGGTATGCTCAACGTAAGCAAGGAGACTGATGGCTAGCTTCGTGAGGTAACATTATCTGTTTGTGCTGGTTCATACACGGATAATGACTGATACAACTGTTTTTACTAGCGGACAACTACAGTGAATACTGTAACATTCATTAAATTTACCTACTTGACGATGTTGTGTCCTCAAAATGCCTTGAAGGCTCAAATGTAGCCAAGTTTGTGATTCCAAATCGCGCCGGCGATCATATACGTGTGACGTGCGGATGTCAATGCGGGAGAGGTGCGTCTGACTCCGGGCTACGTTTACACTGCTGCCGCGGGTTATTCTTCAAGTCAGCGGTTCTAAATACAAATAAATAAGCGCTAACAGCACATGACATCGTGAAAATAGGGGGAAATATTAACAGTTGGCGAAATATCTACAGAAAAATGATAACTGTTACCGTATTAACCTGGCTGGCTTCTCACTAGACCCTCTGCTTTGCAGCACAGTTAATGATATGCTAAGGATAGGATCCCTTGACGCCATTGGTTGAGTTTTGTGACGTAGCAAAACAAAGGCTGTTTTAAACCGCGTTTCTGGGTCAGCCTTTGGGAAACTACAGTTTTAAGGAGAAAATACTCAGCAATGCTGTTGATAAATAGATTGGCACATGGTTTGTCTAAAAGCATATTAAAAACAACACACAGACAAATAAACAACACAAAAAACTTGATTTTCACCACAGGGGGACTTTAATTTTAGATATATAATTAATATAAATATCATTTATATCATTTCATATAATTTAGTTATATCATTTCATATACATAATTTGATTTAATAATAACCCAATCTGAAGCAAAAACAGAATGTTCTGACTAGCTTTGTGAAATGATACTACATGCCTGAACGAAGCAAACAGCAGCAGCTCTGAATGAGATGCAGATTCACTCTCTGCCAGCAGGAGGCGCTTCTGGAGCAGCAGATACAGCGTTTCCTTGGTTACCGCCGTAAACAAAGCACTGCTTTAATATGAACTATACAGAGACGAGATTAAAAGAAAATACCACGTAAACTTTTCTGAAGACAATCAGTTCCCCTCAGAAACACATTCATATAAACCCCCAAATCAATATTGAGGATTTTCTTCCGACAGTTCGTGCATCATGAACAGTGAGTGATCTGCCAGCTACAGTATTTCTCTGTGCGTCAGTCTTCAATGTCTCTGGCCTGTGTTAACGGGCGTTTACAGACTTCATATTTTCACATACATGACATTTTGGAAGACGATTGCATTGCAGCGCAGTTTGTGCAAGTCCAGAACAGAGACGAGTTGCTTGCAATAAGACAAAAAAACGTCCGGTTGCTGATTGCGTAAGTTCCAGGAGAAGCTACTTAAGTTCGGCCGTCCTACACACACGTGACTGACTGCTTGCATGCACCAACAGCAGGAGGAGACTCGTGTTACTCTCTACACTGCACTCAACCTGAGGGATTCCTACACTTTCAGTCTTTGAGGAGACATGAAAAACAGCACATACCGCAGGAGCGGTATAACGGAAAATATTAGCGGTTTTGAAACCGTGAGATTTTCAAATTGCGATATACCTTGAAACCCGTAATCGGCTCATGCCTATTGAAGATTTGGAATCCGCTCTTGCCAGTCTTAGGGCTTCAACAACTGAGAGCAAGGCAGTCTCGGTCGAATGTCCACTTCTGAAACCAGACTGGTTGCTGTTGAGGAGGTTGTTCGAGACTTGGTTGAACACAACTCGTTCAAGTGTTTTTGCAATGAAAGGGAGAAGGGAAACCGGTCTGTAGTTCTCTAAAAGAGTTGGGTTAAGAGTGGGTTTCTTAAGAAGTGGGGTTATACCAGCCTGTTTAAATGTTGAGGGAAAAACACCAGTGTGAAGGGATGTGTTAATGATGTGAGTGAGTGCAGGTACAACTGCAGGAGAAATGGCCTGAAGGAAATGAGATGGAATAGGATCAAGTGGACAAGTAGTAGGATGATTGGAAAGGATGAGTTTGGAGACTTCTGCCTCAGAGAGTGAAGAGAAGGAGTGTATGTTTGATGGTAAGATGTGCTTGACAGATTGTGGTGTGGCAAATTGTGCACTGATGGTTTTAATTGTATTAATGAAAAATGTGGCAAATTCGTCTGCTGTTAGAGTTGATGAAGGAGGAGGAGGAGGAGATCAGTTTGTCACCCAGAGTGAAGATTTAGTCTCATATGAGAGTGATTTACTCGCATTGTAGAGGGTTGTCCGTCTTCACCGTCACGCAAGTTCTTTGATACAGCTGTGCGCTCACCACAGTGCAACAGTTAAAAGGGACCACTCTCAAACAGTGTCGTGCCGTGCCGCGTTCCGAAAGTTGTTTAAGCGACATACACTGGTATTGCAGTATATTTAAAAATTCATATCGTAACAAAAATAAACACCGGTATTCGGTATGAACCGATATACAGCCCAGCACTACGATATAAAATGTATGACCACAAATCTCTTTGAAACACTGATAGATCAGGCATGAAAACAAACACCATACTTTTGATAATAACTGCTGCACATGTTAAAGTGCTGTATGTTTTTATTGAGTATAAATATATAGCCAGTGACACGTCACACAGTTAAAATCCCCACCTAGAACTGATATATGAGAATGGAGATTTGTCAAAAAAAAAGAGATGAAATTCAGCAAGAATTAAAGTATAATAATAAAAGAGGTTCTGACCAGCAGTAAGGCTGAATTAATGTGTTGAAATGCCACAGCCGGTGGATTTGTCATGGCAGAGGATGATAAACCTGAGCAACTTGATTCTGTCTGTAGTTTGACGAGCAGAGCCGAGTCTTCTGAAGAAATCAGCCTGTTATGATGAGTCGATGCTAGTTTAGCAGCTAACACACCCCGTCATCATCAGGACAAGTTATAGTCATTTATAGAGAACTTTATACAATACAGATCCTTTCAAAGCAGCAAACAGTAATAAAGAGGGAAATAACCGTGAAACTCATCAATTTCTGCTGTATATCAGTTCAGATCTGATGTAGTTTAACCTCACTGCTCATTATTTACAGCAGAAACACAGGTAAGAGAACAGCTGAAATTGTGAAAGCCAAATAGACATAAAGGTTTGTGTAAAACCTGCAGAAAAGGACAAGAAAATTGATGATGGGCTGTTGAGTTGTTGAGAAGTAACGCACAGTCCTGTGAATTTGTGATTGTTCTTCCATTAGCGTCAGTTAGTTTTGTGCTGCTGCTGCTGTTTGTTATATTTCTCGTTCTTTCCTCCATCTCATGGACTCAGATGTGAGATATTCTTAACGTTATCTCTTCTGGTTGAAGCTATTCATTTCGTTTGAGCAGAGCAGCCTGAGCCGCTGATCAGAACACACCGAAGCGGTCTGCTGTTTGTGAGTTTCTCTGTGTCTGAAGCACACGAGGTCAGAGTCGAGAGTCTGTCCTCGAGACGCTCCCTCAGCTGTCAGGATCAGTGCTGTTCACAGTGAAGGAACTCTCGTCCGTTCACATTCAACGTCATTGACCCTGCTGTCATCCATGCTAACGCTCATGTAGCTGCACACAGATGCATTAGCGTGCGTATCGTGTTCTTTTCTCTAACTGATTTGCTCTGTTTCTCTGATCAGGGTCGACATGTCAAAACCGGGCAGCTGGCGGCCATCAAAGTCATGGACGTGACTGAAGTAAGTGTACATAGCTCACAGAGCCACGCTTTTCACATCAGTGTGTTCAACAAAACCAATGAATCAAACAGTATTATGAAATGGTCAAGAAAGGTAGTGTATGAATCCATAAACAACAGGAGGAGCACTGAGCTCAAGTACTGCACATCTGTACTCAGACAAACTCCTGCTGTGTGTGTGTGTGTGTGTGCTCAGGATGAAGAAGAGGAGATTAAGCTGGAGATTAACATGCTGAAGAAATACTCTCATCATAGAAACATCGCCACGTATTACGGCGCCTTCATCAAGAAGAGTCCTCCAGGACACGACGACCAGCTGTGGGTCAGTCTCACACACACACACACACTCACACACACTCCTCAGGAACCTCCTCCTGCCTCACATTTCACCTGATATCCGCTCTCAGTCTAATTTGTCTATGTCTGACCCACAGGTCAACAAGGGTTTCATCTGTGTTCATGTTAAATACTAACTAGATCAGATTCTACTCAAACAGCACTGTTCACTCTAGTGACCGTCTCGGACCTCACCGTCCTCACTGGGACTAATGATTTCTGATACCACACGCCTTTGGAAATATTAATGACAACAAACTTAATTAAACAACAGCACGTAGATTTCAAGTGTAATGAGTGTAATGTAACATGTTTCAGTCATTAAGAGAAAAAAATCTGGAGCTGAAGATCTGAGCAGAGTTCATCCACTGACAACAATACACACCGATCCCATGTGTGTGTGATTCAGAGCGGATGCACCACAGTCTTCATTAATGAGTCAAACTGAACAATAACATCAGGTGTGTCTGAGCCCTTCAGGTGTCATGCTTCTGGACTGCCTGTGTGTATGTTTTCCTCCCCATGTGCTCTCAGTGACCCAGTGTTTCTGTCTCTCGTTGATTGTTCATTTGATTCAGGTGTGTCTTTTCTATTACCCTCGTTTTGTCCTGTATTTAAAGTGTGGTTTGCCCTATGTTCCCTTGTCCAGTGTTAAACATCAATGCTATGTGCTGCGTGTGGTGTTCCTGCCTGCCCCCTATTTGGATAATTTAAAGACTGTTATTCATGAATCTCCTGCGTCTCCGTGTCCTTCACTCCTGCACAGCAGACACCCTGACAGAACACTGGACCAACAAAAAGAAGTATATTGCGTGTTCCCCTCCGTTTGTTTTCGTGTTTAGTTTTTTCCCCCCCAATGGATCCCCTCGTCGCTAAATTCACAGTCCTAGCCTGTAAGGACCTGCCCATCTTGGAGTATGTGGTTAAGTTCAGCCAACTCGCCGTTTTAACTGCATTCGACGACGCAGCGCTGAACTCACTTTTCTGGATCGGGGCAAATTACCATCGCCCCGTTGATCATCCGGTGTCTGGAGAGCATCCGGCCCCCAATCCAGAGCACAGCCAGACTCAGAGCCCAGCCCACCATCACCTTGCTGCACAGAGCCAAAGCCCGAGCCCGCCACACGGAACGACAGAGCTGAGGATCGCCGCGGAGCCCGAGCTTCAAGTGACATCAGACCAGGTGTGAGAGCCAGCTACATTGCTCGCCACGAGGGAGAAGGCCGTGGACAGCGAGAGTGCGGAGAGGAGCTCTGCCCACTGCACCATGGCTGAGGGTGAGCTTATTGTGTATCTGGGACTGCTGGACTTTGAAGGGGACTTAATATACTGGAAGGCAGATATATATGCAGACATGCCCATTTTCCTCCCACCTTCCTCGGACTTACCAGTCTGCCCTGAACTGTCTGTTAGCCCTGTTGTTCCCCTGTCTTACACGCTCCCGGTATGGGAGTCGCGATTTGGTGTGTGTGGGCAGTGCACATCGGCCCGGGGGCTCACGGATAGCCACCCACCTGCCCGCTCCTGCCTCCTCCACCGCTGTCGTCTGGCAGCCCCTCTGCTCACCCTCAGCCCACCATCTGTTCGGTGCGAGTACCGCGTGTCTGCCAGTCTCCATCGTCGGTGTGGCTGGAGAATCCCTTGCCTCCGCCTCGGCCTGTCCACCCAGTGGCTCCACCATGGCTCTTAGCTCCCTCCTCTCCGCCGGGCTCCCTCGTACCTCCGGCTCTGCCTTGGTCTGTCGTCGACCATCCGTTGCCTCGGGACTCCACTCCTCCGGCTCTGTCAGGCTCCTCCTTCCCTTCGGCTCCTCCTCGGTCCTCTGTCGCTCCGGCTCCACCGCGGCCTTCCAGATCCCCGCCTCCGCCTTGGTCGCCAGTAGCCCCTCACTGCAGAACACAAGATCCAGGGGGCGTGGTTGGATCCACATCTAGGGGGTGGAGATTGGTAGGTTTAGGGGTGAAGTTGGGTAGGTTTAGGGATGGAGATGGGTGGGTTTAGGGATCAAGGGGTGGAGACAGGTAGGTTTAGGTATATGTAAGGTGGGAGGAGTTGGATCTGGATCCAACCACGCCCCCTGGATTTTGTGTTCTGCAGTGAAGACCATCTCCTCGGTCGCTTGAGCCATCTGCTCCACCTTGGCCCTCCGATCCTCCCCGTCGCCCTGGCTCATCGGCTCTCCATCTCTGCCTCGGACTGCTCCACTTGCTCCGCCGCAGTTGGTCGGTCCCCTGGAGTCGTCAGCCCCTACTCCACCATGGCTCCACCGTGGGTCGTCTTCATGGCTGTGGCCTGGGTACTGCCTGGCTCTGCCTGCTCCAAGTCCCTCCTGTCTCCACCCTGGCTCCTCCCTCCGTTGTCTCCTCCCTGGACTCTGTTGGCCGTCCTCCTCCTGGGTTTCTGTCCACCACCCGAGCCTCCTCCTAAGTTCCCACCTGTCCCTCCCTTTGTTGTTCTGTTGTGCTCCGGGAGGGGGGCGAACTGTCATGCTCCTGGACTGTCTGTGTGTATGTTTTCCTCCCCATGTGCTCTCAGTGACCCAGTTTTTCTGTCTCTCGTTGATTGTGTTCATTTGATTCAGGTGTGTCTTGTCAATTACCCTCGTTTCATCCTGTATTTAAAGTGTGGTTTGTGCTATGTTCCCTTGTCCAGTTTTAAATGTCAATGCTATGTGCTGCATGTGTGTTCCTGCCTGCCCGGTGTTCCCCCTTATTTGGATAATTAAAGACTGTTATTCATGAATCTCCTGCCTCTGTGTCCTTCGCTCCTGCATAGCAGACACCCTGACATCAGGAGCATAAACTAGTGTGCTCACACTTACAACCTCAACGGGAAGTGCACTAAAAACACCAAACTAAACACAACAATCACGAGGCACTGAACAGTTGATCAGATAGCATGTAGTAGGTGATGTGAAAACAGTTTTATGTTGTTTTTATTGTTTAATGTTAAAACACATTATAAACATCACACGAGACAGACGTGAGCTTTCAGCCTTGAGACTGATATCAAGTTGACTTTCCTTGCATCTACAGCCATTGCCTGCATGTAAAGCTCTTCATTCCTGTACTTTAGGGAAGATAAAACGTGTCAAAACAGGTGCTTTACTGCAATCTGAAGAAAAGAAGAAGAGACCTGGAGGAGTGCTGATGGTTTGTTAATGACCAATCAAAAAGAGGTCTGTTTCAGTCAGTCCGGTGAAACACAGGATCTTAATGTGTTCTCAGTGGATTTCTGCAGGACTGCTTCAGTTATGCTCGGAAGGTCACACGTTCATATGGTCTGGAGAACGAGACCATGATATTTCCTGAGACGACTTGCCCCACACACCACTCCCCTGTGCATGTGATGTTCAGAGAGAGTCGGTTTGTGCTTTATTACCGTCAGTGTCAAGATGAGAGCTGTATTTCACACTGTGTGCTGAGAACTGATCGTCTTCAGATCCATGTTCTGTATCCGTAGACATCTGTGTGTGTGTGTGTGTATACTTCTGTGTGAGTGTCTGTATACATCTGTGTCTGTGTGTGCGTGTGTCTGTATACATCTCTCTGTGTGTGTGTGTGTGTGTGTGTCTATACATCTGTGTGTTTGTGTGTGTGTCTATACTTCTGTCTGTATGCGTGTGTGTGTGTCTACATCTGTGTGTGTGTGTGTTTGTGTCTATACATCTGTGTGTGTGTGTCTATATATTGTGTGTGTGTCTGTATACATTTGTGTGTGTGTGTGTCTCTGTATACATCTGTGTGTGTGTGTGTCTGTATACATCTATATGTGTGTGTGTGTGTGTGTGTGTGTGGGGGTGTCTGTGTGTATACATCTGTGTGTGTGTCTGTATACATCTATGTGTGGGTGTCTGTGTGTATACATCTGTGTGTGTGTCTGTATACATCTATGTGTGGGTGTCTGTGTGTATACATCTGTGTGTGTGTCTGTATACATCTATGTGTGGGTGTCTGTGTGTATACATCTGTGTGTGTGTCTGTATACATCTATGTGTGGGTGTCTGTGTGTATACATCTGTGTGTGTGTATGTGTGTGTCTGTATACTTCTGTGTGTGTGTGTATTTGTGTGTCTATACTTCTGTGTGTGGGTGTCTGTGTGTATACATCT
>NW_015506207.1:278287-303600 GCF_001515645.1 Sinocyclocheilus grahami | reverse complement strand
CTGACAGCAGGTGGCGCTTATGGAAAAGCTGAATTACAGCTGTTTCCCGTAACCTCCGTGGACAAAGCAGTATTGCGATTAAGAACACTTCCTTTAGGTATTACATGGAGCGAAGATGAAAACAAAATGCCATCGAATCGTTTCTGAAGACAGTCAGAACCTTCGGAGGTACATTCATATAATTAATTCATTCATATATTCATTTGTATAATCCATTTAGCACTCTTTTAAAACCTCCCAGCTTTTCCGCCCTGTTTTCACTCAAAACAAAACTACTCTGCGTGCTGTGCGCATGTGAGACTGTTACTTAAAACTGTGCTTTATGCTGGACAGTATTTATTTATCGCGAGTTGTTCAAATTGCGGTAATCTAATACGGTTTTAATGATAATTAAAATATGAAATGGTAATATTAATCGTCGGGAATTTTATCATGATTTATCATCAAACCAGTAATCGTTACATCCCTAGTGGTCACAACAAAGATCAGTTATTCTCCTGTGCTTGTCTTTTACTAATAAACGTGAAGGAAAACTGCATAGTAAGTGTAAAATAACTCCATACGGCCCCACCCGAAAAAAACTTTTTTTTACACTATGGCTCTGCTTGACTAAAGTGCCTGTGACCAACGAGACTATATCAAAGGCCAGAAGGAAACCACTTCCTCTTCAACTGTGCAGGCCTGGTGCGTGCTACCGTTGGGACAAGTTCCCAGTTCAGCTGTGATATTTCTTTCCAAAGTCATCTCATAAAAGGCATCATTACGGGACCATTAGTTCTCGCTAATCAACCCTGTCCAGAATTATTAATCCCATCATATATTTGCTCCTCAGTGTCAACAGAAAATCATTGGGTTTCTTCGGACTCCAGGTTTCAGTCTAGGACACACGGTGCATTCCTCAACAATGACTCAATGACAAATGCAAATATACACAGTCCTCAAAACCACACATACATACTAAAGTACCTACAACACACCAAGGAAAACATTCAGCTCCTACATGACCACACTAATCAGTGGGTGTAACAGCAAAGCAGATCCTCGTGTTCTCTACAGTTTTCAAAATACTGAACTAAAAGTGAAGCCAAATATGCAGTTCCAAAAACGCCCCGGGCTCATCCTCTTTAAAGCAGCTTCAGGCAAAGCATTATGGAGTTTGAGAATCTCTTCTCAAGGCCAATAACGGTAGATCAAACTACTCTACACGAGTCAGAAGAAATTTCTTATTCCAGACAGAAAATCAGCTACCTTAATGAAACCATCAAACACAATCAAAGTAATGAGTTGGATCCCTCAGACTACAAACACATCTCTCATCACCATGACTGAACATATAAAAGTGTGAGCCTGGTTTGGGTGATCAAACACTATGAAGCCTGTGAGGCAAAAACTGCAGTGAAATCTCAACTGAGCCCCGTCTGAAAGCTGAAAGGGCCCAATTAAAAAAGTCAAAACATAGTCAAAGGAATGTGTCTGGTGAGCAGAAGACTGTCGCAACACACACACTAGGGCTGTCAAAATGACTGAAAAACTCAATTCTAATTTTCTACTTTAATATTATCAAAATTCGAATTATATTCGAATTTAAAAGGCATACTTTCAGTTAGGGGGAAAAAAGCTTTTGGCTTCTCTCCTGAGGCCACAAGAGGGCGCATCACGCAAAATATTATGCACGTTTCTTCAAAGCGTAATAAAATAACACCACTATCCTTGAAAAAAAGTGCATAATGTTTAAAATTATGTTTAGAAACCATATATAATTAATAAAGTTGCTTAAACAATTAGAAAAAAAACAGCACCATGCATGTATGTATAGTTTAATACAAAGGACCGAAAACCAATCACAAAGAGTAGGCTACTTTCTTCATTTAAAAACATGAGATACAGTGGGATGGGGAAAAACCGCCATAAAGTCTTGAGACATGTTTTTTAAAAGTTGAATTTACATTAATTTTACATGGCTTTCTAAACATGCCGCTCTCTTGTGTCAGACGCGAGTGCAACTCTGATAGATGTCCCTCTAGAAAATGTGATAAATATGCGTTCTGTGTGAACGGCTTGGTTTCAGTTTTGAAACACAACATCTCCACAATGATGCTCTCGTTTTCTGCAATATATTGAATGAACAACGTAGCAGCGCCGCATCTAGTGGGTTCAACTGGATAGGCTAACAAAAGCATTAAAATGCAATGCCACTTACATTGTCATCGCATTTCGCGCCACTGATAGGCTGCCTGACGGCTGATGCAGACCTAAAATTCAAATGCAATGTTTTTGCATTCGAATGTGGATTTTTTTTGTTTGTTTTTTAATTCGACGAATATTCGAAATTCAAAAAAAATGTTGACAGCCCTAACACACACACTAGGCATGGGCCGGTATGAGATTTTGACAGTATGATAACCTTAACCAAAAATATCACGGTTTCACAGTATCACGGTATTGTCGTTACAGCTCTATATGTGTTATTTTTAAATGACTGGGTAAAAAAAAAAAAAATTTCCGCTGAACACTATATATTTTGTTTTTGAGCAACATACAGAATATTAGGAACAGTAGAATTTGTTTATTTTTCTTTGATTTGTTTCCTAAAAAGAAGAAAAATAAAGACTGACATCTTTATTTAACCTAAATCTGTAATTACAGTTATTTAATTTTAGTTATATAATTCATATACATATCATTTATATAATTTCATATCATTTAGTTATATAATTTCATATACATAATTTGATTTAATAATAACCCAATCTGAAGCAAAAACAGAATGTTCTGACTAGCTTTGTGAAATGATACTACATGCCTGAACGAAGCAAACAGCAGCAGCTCTGAATGAGATGCAGATTCACTCTCTGCCAGCAGGAGGCGCTTCTGGAGCAGCAGATACAGCGTTTCCTTGGTTACCGCCGTAAACAAAGCACTGCTTTAATATGAACTATACAGAGACGAGATTAAAAGAAAATACCACGTAAACTTTTCTGAAGACAATCAGTTCCCCTCAGAAACACATTCATATAAACCCCCAAATCAATATTGAGGATTTTCTTCCGACAGTTCGTGCATCATGAACAGTGAGTGATCTGCCAGCTACAGTATTTCTCTGTGCGTCCGTCTTCAATGTCTCTGGCCTGTGTTAACGGGCGTTTACAGACTTCATATTTTCACATACATGACATTTTGGAAGACGATTGCATTGCAGCGCAGTTTGTGCAAGTCCAGAACAGAGACGAGTTGCTTGCAATAAGACAAAAAAACGTCCGGTTGCTGATTGCGTAAGTTCCAGGAGAAGCTACTTAAGTTCGGCCGTCCTACACACACGTGACTGACTGCTTGCATGCACCAACAGCAGGAGGAGACTCGTGTTACTCTCTACACTGCACTCAACCTGAGGGATTCCTACACTTTCAGTCTTTGAGGAGACATGAAAAACAGCACATACCGCAGGAGCGGTATAACGGAAAATATTAGCGGTTTTGAAACCGTGAGATTTTCAAATTGCGATATACCTTGAAACCCGTAATCGGCTCATGCCTATTGAAGATTTGGAATCCGCTCTTGCCAGTCTTAGGGCTTCAACAACTGAGAGCAAGGCAGTCTCGGTCGAATGTCCACTTCTGAAACCAGACTGGTTGCTGTTGAGGAGGTTGTTCGAGACTTGGTTGAACACAACTCGTTCAAGTGTTTTTGCAATGAAAGGGAGAAGGGAAACCGGTCTGTAGTTCTCTAAAAGAGTTGGGTTAAGAGTGGGTTTCTTAAGCAGTGGGGTTATACCAGCCTGTTTAAATGTTGAGGGAAAAACACCAGTGTGAAGGGATGTGTTAATGATGTGAGTGAGTGCAGGTACAACTGCAGGAGAAATGGCCTGAAGGAAATGAGATGGAATAGGATCAAGTGGACAAGTAGTAGGATGATTGGAAAGGATGAGTTTGGAGACTTCTGCCTCAGAGAGTGAAGAGAAGGAGTGTATGTTTGATGGTAAGATGTGCTTGACAGATTGTGGTGTGGCAAATTGTGCACTGATGGTTTTAATTGTATTAATGAAAAATGTGGCAAATTCGTCTGCTGTTAGAGTTGATGAAGGAGGAGGAGGAGGAGATCAGTTTGTCACCCAGAGTGAAGATTTAGTCTCATATGAGAGTGATTTACTCGCATTGTAGAGGGTTGTCCATCTTCACCGTCACGCAAGTTCTTTGATACAGCTGTGCGCTCACCACAGTGCAACAGTTAAAAGGGACCACTCTCAAACAGTGTCGTGCCGTGCCGCGTTCCGAAAGTTGTTTAAGCGACATACACTGGTATTGCAGTATATTTAAAAATTCATATCGTAACAAAAATAAACACCGGTATTCGGTATGAACCGATATACCGCCCAGCACTACGATATAAAATGTATGACCACAAATCTCTTTGAAACACTGATAGATCAGGCATGAAAACAAACACCATACTTTTGATAATAACTGCTGCACATGTTAAAGTGCTGTATGTTTTTATTGAGTATAAATATATAGCCAGTGACACGTCACACAGTTAAAATCCCCACCTAGAACTGATATATGAGAATGGAGATTTGTCAAAAAAAAAGAGATGAAATTCAGCAAGAATTAAAGTATAATAATAAAAGAGGTTCTGACCAGCAGTAAGGCTGAATTAATGTGTTGAAATGCCACAGCCGGTGGATTTGTCATGGCAGAGGATGATAAACCTGAGCAACTTGATTCTGTCTGTAGTTTGACGAGCAGAGCCGAGTCTTCTGAAGAAATCAGCCTGTTATGATGAGTCGATGCTAGTTTAGCAGCTAACACACCCCGTCATCATCAGGACAAGTTATAGTCATTTATAGAGAACTTTATACAATACAGATCCTTTCAAAGCAGCAAACAGTAATAAAGAGGGAAATAACCGTGAAACTCATCAATTTCTGCTGTATATCAGTTCAGATCTGATGTAGTTTAACCTCACTGCTCATTATTTACAGCAGAAACACAGGTAAGAGAACAGCTGAAATTGTGAAAGCCAAATAGACATAAAGGTTTGTGTAA
This sequence comes from Sinocyclocheilus grahami, assembly GCF_001515645.1. Lineage (NCBI taxonomy): Eukaryota > Metazoa > Chordata > Actinopteri > Cypriniformes > Cyprinidae > Sinocyclocheilus > Sinocyclocheilus grahami. The sequence continues at coordinate 298,558 of NW_015506207.1, read as the reverse complement.
AACCTGCAGAAAAGGACAAGAAAATTGATGATGGGCTGTTGAGTTGTTGAGAAGTAACGCACAGTCCTGTGAATTTGTGATTGTTCTTCCATTAGCGTCAGTTAGTTTTGTGCTGCTGCTGCTGTTTGTTATATTTCTCGTTCTTTCCTCCATCTCATGGACTCAGATGTGAGATATTCTTAACGTTATCTCTTCTGGTTGAAGCTATTCATTTCGTTTGAGCAGAGCAGCCTGAGCCGCTGATCAGAACACACCGAAGCGGTCTGCTGTTTGTGAGTTTCTCTGTGTCTGAAGCACACGAGGTCAGAGTCGAGAGTCTGTCCTCGAGACGCTCCCTCAGCTGTCAGGATCAGTGCTGTTCACAGTGAAGGAACTCTCGTCCGTTCACATTCAACGTCATTGACCCTGCTGTCATCCATGCTAACGCTCATGTAGCTGCACACAGATGCATTAGCGTGCGTATCGTGTTCTTTTCTCTAACTGATTTGCTCTGTTTCTCTGATCAGGGTCGACATGTCAAAACCGGGCAGCTGGCGGCCATCAAAGTCATGGACGTGACTGAAGTAAGTGTACATAGCTCACAGAGCCACGCTTTTCACATCAGTGTGTTCAACAAAACCAATGAATCAAACAGTATTATGAAATGGTCAAGAAAGGTAGTGTATGAATCCATAAACAACAGGAGGAGCACTGAGCTCAAGTACTGCACATCTGTACTCAGACAAACTCCTGCTGTGTGTGTGTGTGTGTGCTCAGGATGAAGAAGAGGAGATTAAGCTGGAGATTAACATGCTGAAGAAATACTCTCATCATAGAAACATCGCCACGTATTACGGCGCCTTCATCAAGAAGAGTCCTCCAGGACACGACGACCAGCTGTGGGTCAGTCTCACACACACACACACACTCACACACACTCCTCAGGAACCTCCTCCTGCCTCACATTTCACCTGATATCCGCTCTCAGTCTAATTTGTCTATGTCTGACCCACAGGTCAACAAGGGTTTCATCTGTGTTCATGTTAAATACTAACTAGATCAGATTCTACTCAAACAGCACTGTTCACTCTAGTGACCGTCTCGGACCTCACCGTCCTCACTGGGACTAATGATTTCTGATACCACACGCCTTTGGAAATATTAATGACAACAAACTTAATTAAACAACAGCACGTAGATTTCAAGTGTAATGAGTGTAATGTAACATGTTTCAGTCATTAAGAGAAAAAAATCTGGAGCTGAAGATCTGAGCAGAGTTCATCCACTGACAACAATACACACCGATCCCATGTGTGTGTGATTCAGAGCGGATGCACCACAGTCTTCATTAATGAGTCAAACTGAACAATAACATCAGGTGTGTCTGAGCCCTTCAGGTGTCATGCTTCTGGACTGCCTGTGTGTATGTTTTCCTCCCCATGTGCTCTCAGTGACCCAGTGTTTCTGTCTCTCGTTGATTGTTCATTTGATTCAGGTGTGTCTTTTCTATTACCCTCGTTTTGTCCTGTATTTAAAGTGTGGTTTGCCCTATGTTCCCTTGTCCAGTGTTAAACATCAATGCTATGTGCTGCGTGTGGTGTTCCTGCCTGCCCCCTATTTGGATAATTTAAAGACTGTTATTCATGAATCTCCTGCGTCTCCGTGTCCTTCACTCCTGCACAGCAGACACCCTGACAGAACACTGGACCAACAAAAAGAAGTATATTGCGTGTTCCCCTCCGTTTGTTTTCGTGTTTAGTTTTTTCCCCCCCAATGGATCCCCTCGTCGCTAAATTCACAGTCCTAGCCTGTAAGGACCTGCCCATCTTGGAGTATGTGGTTAAGTTCAGCCAACTCGCCGTTTTAACTGCATTCGACGACGCAGCGCTGAACTCACTTTTCTGGATCGGGGCAAATTACCATCGCCCCGTTGATCATCCGGTGTCTGGAGAGCATCCGGCCCCCAATCCAGAGCACAGCCAGACTCAGAGCCCAGCCCACCATCACCTTGCTGCACAGAGCCAAAGCCCGAGCCCGCCACACGGAACGACAGAGCTGAGGATCGCCGCGGAGCCCGAGCTTCAAGTGACATCAGACCAGGTGTGAGAGCCAGCTACATTGCTCGCCACGAGGGAGAAGGCCGTGGACAGCGAGAGTGCGGAGAGGAGCTCTGCCCACTGCACCATGGCTGAGGGTGAGCTTATTGTGTATCTGGGACTGCTGGACTTTGAAGGGGACTTAATATACTGGAAGGCAGATATATATGCAGACATGCCCATTTTCCTCCCACCTTCCTCGGACTTACCAGTCTGCCCTGAACTGTCTGTTAGCCCTGTTGTTCCCCTGTCTTACACGCTCCCGGTATGGGAGTCGCGATTTGGTGTGTGTGGGCAGTGCACATCGGCCCGGGGGCTCACGGATAGCCACCCACCTGCCCGCTCCTGCCTCCTCCACCGCTGTCGTCTGGCAGCCCCTCTGCTCACCCTCAGCCCACCATCTGTTCGGTGCGAGTACCGCGTGTCTGCCAGTCTCCATCGTCGGTGTGGCTGGAGAATCCCTTGCCTCCGCCTCGGCCTGTCCACCCAGTGGCTCCACCATGGCTCTTAGCTCCCTCCTCTCCGCCGGGCTCCCTCGTACCTCCGGCTCTGCCTTGGTCTGTCGTCGACCATCCGTTGCCTCGGGACTCCACTCCTCCGGCTCTGTCAGGCTCCTCCTTCCCTTCGGCTCCTCCTCGGTCCTCTGTCGCTCCGGCTCCACCGCGGCCTTCCAGATCCCCGCCTCCGCCTTGGTCGCCAGTAGCCCCTCACTGCAGAACACAAGATCCAGGGGGCGTGGTTGGATCCACATCTAGGGGGTGGAGATTGGTAGGTTTAGGGGTGAAGTTGGGTAGGTTTAGGGATGGAGATGGGTGGGTTTAGGGATCAAGGGGTGGAGACAGGTAGGTTTAGGTATATGTAAGGTGGGAGGAGTTGGATCTGGATCCAACCACGCCCCCTGGATTTTGTGTTCTGCAGTGAAGACCATCTCCTCGGTCGCTTGAGCCATCTGCTCCACCTTGGCCCTCCGATCCTCCCCGTCGCCCTGGCTCATCGGCTCTCCATCTCTGCCTCGGACTGCTCCACTTGCTCCGCCGCAGTTGGTCGGTCCCCTGGAGTCGTCAGCCCCTACTCCACCATGGCTCCACCGTGGGTCGTCTTCATGGCTGTGGCCTGGGTACTGCCTGGCTCTGCCTGCTCCAAGTCCCTCCTGTCTCCACCCTGGCTCCTCCCTCCGTTGTCTCCTCCCTGGACTCTGTTGGCCGTCCTCCTCCTGGGTTTCTGTCCACCACCCGAGCCTCCTCCTAAGTTCCCACCTGTCCCTCCCTTTGTTGTTCTGTTGTGCTCCGGGAGGGGGGCGAACTGTCATGCTCCTGGACTGTCTGTGTGTATGTTTTCCTCCCCATGTGCTCTCAGTGACCCAGTTTTTCTGTCTCTCGTTGATTGTGTTCATTTGATTCAGGTGTGTCTTGTCAATTACCCTCGTTTCATCCTGTATTTAAAGTGTGGTTTGTGCTATGTTCCCTTGTCCAGTTTTAAATGTCAATGCTATGTGCTGCATGTGTGTTCCTGCCTGCCCGGTGTTCCCCCTTATTTGGATAATTAAAGACTGTTATTCATGAATCTCCTGCCTCTGTGTCCTTCGCTCCTGCATAGCAGACACCCTGACATCAGGAGCATAAACTAGTGTGCTCACACTTACAACCTCAACGGGAAGTGCACTAAAAACACCAAACTAAACACAACAATCACGAGGCACTGAACAGTTGATCAGATAGCATGTAGTAGGTGATGTGAAAACAGTTTTATGTTGTTTTTATTGTTTAATGTTAAAACACATTATAAACATCACACGAGACAGACGTGAGCTTTCAGCCTTGAGACTGATATCAAGTTGACTTTCCTTGCATCTACAGCCATTGCCTGCATGTAAAGCTCTTCATTCCTGTACTTTAGGGAAGATAAAACGTGTCAAAACAGGTGCTTTACTGCAATCTGAAGAAAAGAAGAAGAGACCTGGAGGAGTGCTGATGGTTTGTTAATGACCAATCAAAAAGAGGTCTGTTTCAGTCAGTCCGGTGAAACACAGGATCTTAATGTGTTCTCAGTGGATTTCTGCAGGACTGCTTCAGTTATGCTCGGAAGGTCACACGTTCATATGGTCTGGAGAACGAGACCATGATATTTCCTGAGACGACTTGCCCCACACACCACTCCCCTGTGCATGTGATGTTCAGAGAGAGTCGGTTTGTGCTTTATTACCGTCAGTGTCAAGATGAGAGCTGTATTTCACACTGTGTGCTGAGAACTGATCGTCTTCAGATCCATGTTCTGTATCCGTAGACATCTGTGTGTGTGTGTGTGTATACTTCTGTGTGAGTGTCTGTATACATCTATATGTGCGTGTGTGTCTACATCTGTGTGTGTGTGTGTGTGTCTATACATTGTGTGTGTGTTTGTCTGTATACATCTGTGTGTGTGTGTGTGTCTGTATACATCTGTGTGTGTGTGTGTGTACGTCTATATGTATATGTGTGTGTGTGGGTGTGTGTGTATCTGTATACATCTATGTGTGTGTGTGTGTGTGTATACATCTGTGTGTGTGTGTGTGTGTGTCTGTATAAATCTATGTGTGTGTGGGTGTCTGTGTGTATACATCTGTGTGTGTGTCTGTATACATCTATGTGTGGGTGTCTGTGTGTATACATCTGTGTGTGTGTCTGTATACATCTATGTGTGGGTGTCTGTGTGTATACATGTCTGTATACATCTATGTGTGTGTGGGTGTCTGTGTGTATACATGTGTGTGTCTGTATACTTCTGTGTGTGTGTGTATTTGTGTGTCTATACTTCTGTGTGTGGGTGTCTGTGTGTATACATCTATGTGTGTGTGTATGTGTCTGTATACTTCTGTGTGTGTGTGTATTTGTGTGTCTATACTTCTGTGTGTGGGTGTCTGTGTGTATACATCTATGTGTGTGTGGGTGTCTGTGTGTATACATCTATGTGTGTGTGGGTGTCTGTGTGTATACATCTATGTGTGTGTGGGTGTCTGTGTGTATACATCTATGTGTGTGTGGGTGTCTGTGTGTATACATCTATGTGTGTGTGGGTGTCTGTGTGTATACATCTATGTGTGTGTGGGTGTCTGTGTGTATACATCTATGTGTGTGTGGGTGTCTGTGTGTATACATCTGTGTGTGTGTCTGTATACATCTATATGTGTGTGTGTGTACGTCTATATGTATGTGTGTGTGGGTGTGTGTGTGTATCTGTATACATCTATGTGTGTGTGTGTGTATACTTCTGTGTGAGTGTCTGTATACATCTGTGTCTGTGTGTGCGTGTGTCTGTATACATCTCTGTGTGTGTGTGTGTGTGTGTGTCTATACATCTGTGTGTTTGTGTGTGTGTCTATACTTCTGTCTGTATGCGTGTGTGTGTGTCTACATCTGTGTGTGTGTGTGTTTGTGTCTATACATCTATGTGTGTGTGTCTATATATTGTGTGTGTGTCTGTATACATTTGTGTGTGTGTGTGTCTCTGTATACATCTGTGTGTGTGTCTGTATACATCTATATGTGTGTGTGTGTGTGTGTGTGTGTGGGGGTGTCTGTGTGTATACATCTGTGTGTGTGTCTGTATACTTCTGTGTGTATGTGTGTGTCTGTATACATCTATGTGTGGGTGTCTGTGTGTATACATCTGTGTGTGTGTCTTTATACATCTATATGTGCGTGTGTGTCTACATCTGTGTGTGTGTGTGTGTCTATACATTGTGTGTGTGTGTTTGTCTGTATACATCTGTGTGTGTGTGTGTGTGTGTGTGTTGTATACTTCTGTGTGTGGGTGTCTGTGTGTATACATCTATGTGTGTGTGGGTGTCTGTGTGTATACATCTGTGTGTGTGTGTGTGTGTGTGTGTGTCTGTATACATCTATGTGTGTGTGGGTGTCTGTGTGTATACTTCTATATGTGTGTGTCTGTATACTTCTGTGTGTGTGTGTATTTGTGTGTCTGTATACTTCTGTGTGTGGGTGTCTGTGTGTATACATCTATGTGTGTGTGGGTGTCTGTGTGTATACTTCTATATGTGTGTGTCTGTATACTTCTGTGTGTGTGTGTATTTGTGTGTCTGTATACTTCTGTGTGTGGGTGTCTGTGTGTATACATCTATGTGTGTGTGGGTGTCTGTGTGTATACATCTGTGTGTGTGTGTGTGTGTGTGTGTGTCTGTATATAACTATATGTGTGTGTGTGTGTACGTCTATATGTATGTGTGTGTGGGTGTGTGTGTATCTGTATACATCTATGTGTGTGTGTGTGTGTGTGTGTGTGTGTATACATCTGTGTGTGTGTGTGTGTGTGTCTGTATAAATCTATGTGTGTGTGGGTGTCTGTGTGTATACATCTGTGTGTGTGTGTGTATGTGTGTGTCTATTCTTCTGTGTGTGTGTGTGTGTGTGTGTGTGTGTGTGTCTGTATACATCTATGTGTGTGTGTGTGTGTGTGTCTGTATGTATACATCTATGTGTGTGTGTGTGTGTGTGTGTACGTCTATATATATGCGTGTGTGTGTGTGTCCAGTAAAGCAGTGTGTCTCTCTTGCAGCTGGTGATGGAGTTTTGTGGAGCCGGTTCGATCACAGATCTTGTGAAGAACACTAAAGGGAATTCCCTGAAGGAAGACTGGATCGCATACATCTCCAGAGAAATCCTCAGGGTATGAAGCCAGGCTCACACACACTGATGCCGCAGCGGAGGTGTGCTGTCTCTCACACACCTGTGTGCTTTCTCTCGGCAGGGTTTGGCTCACCTGCACGCTCATCACGTCATCCACAGAGACATCAAGGGCCAGAACGTGCTTCTGACGGAGAATGCCGAGGTCAAGCTAGGTGAGGCGTTAACACAGGTCTCCGTGCTTTGAGCTCCTGTCACAGGCTCCTGCTGGAGATCCTGCTGTCAGACAAGAACACAATACTCTTCCTTCAACAGAATCATCAGGAAAACACTTACTGCTTCTAGGATTTGTTTTCTGTTCTCAGTCAGGGAAATCTCTGACAGACCACATCTAATCCTGCTGAGCAGTGTTTGGCCACAGTGTAGAGTAATAATGATCCCGGTGTGAAAGGTTTAAAGGGGGGAGCGTCGGGTTAAACTGCTCTCTTGCATCAGTGCCAGCCTCCTCTCATGTGTGTATTCAGCGTGAACACGGACACACTAGCGCTTGTTGTGGTAATAAACGTCAGTGTATGCTTCTGATGGAGAGATGGAATATCCTGCAGCTGAGCTCATCACTATATATCGAGAATAAGAAGTCCAGATGTGCACTCAGTTCTGTGTGGTTCACTTTGTGCTGAACTCATCCAATAATAATGCTGTCATTTCCTTTTGTTTGTTTCATTTTATGGTTTAGTTGGAAAGTGTTTAATGAAATGAGCCCATAGCACCACCTAGTGTCCAACCAGCGCTAATACTGAAAATCATAATGTCACATCTATAATATTCAGTTATTTTTGGAGGGCAGCACACAAGTGAAAGAGTGCAGACTGAGCGCACATTTATCAGTGACGAAGTGTTCCCGCTGAGGTCTGAGGCAGACCGTGGTGATGGAGCAGGTGTTTGTCAGCAGTGTTTCAGGAGCTCTCTCTCGTTGCTCCGCAGTGGACTTCGGCGTCAGCGCTCAGCTGGATCGAACCGTGGGCCGCAGAAACACCTTCATCGGGACGCCGTACTGGATGGCTCCCGAGGTCATCGCCTGCGACGAGAACCCAGACGCCACGTACGACTACAGGGTAAGAGCTGCATACTCAGAGCTGGTGTGTGCTAGGCCCAGAGCGCAGGGACTGACGGCTGTGCTGTGCTGTGTTTCAGAGCGACCTGTGGTCCTGTGGGATCACTGCCATAGAGATGGCCGAGGGCGCTCCTCGTGAGTACTGTCCTCACACACCTTCACTGCTGCTGCTCTCTTACACTCTCCTGACATACAATAGCTTATGTGCCACCATTAGTACATTTTACAGCAAATCAATACATTTAAAGATGAAAATTGAAAACACAAACCCTTATTATGAAAGAGAACTGCTAAAGAGGTCATGGCATGGATTTTTTTAAATTATTTTAATATGTTCCTTGAGGTTTACTTATAATGCTATTAAAGTTGTTTTGCACAAAATAACAAATACATATGTGGGAAAAGGATTATTTTCAACCCTCTGTCTGAACCGACCTGTTTTAAGGGGCGTGTACTTTAAGGCTCGTCAGTAATCAGCCGCTGTTGTGATTGGCTAACATCACTGCATAGGAAACCGTATCAACGCCCCTCACTATCTGTGTACTGTATCCAGTGTAGACAAGATAGCGCAGTGATTGTCATTTCTATTTGCTTTTGACACGACACTCTCGTTCAGCGTGATCAAGTGTCAGCCGTTAGCGACTGAATGCCAGTGGGCAGGGCCTATGGCGACAAGAAGACTATTGGTCGATGTCTTGCTGAGGAGGCGTGTTTATGCAAACGATTGCACCCAGCTGACATCACCTTGTCCCTCGGATCCAAAACGAGTCGTATTCTGAGGGTTATTACATGTTTTTTTTATTGACGATGAGGACATTTTAAGTTATGAATCTTGCAGGATGTATTAAGCATCCAAAGACCTCTTCTGTCAAAAGATGAAGGTAAAGTTGGTTTCTCATGTCATGACCTCTTTAAAGCACAGTAGAAGTATTGTGACGTGTCATTACTCCGTCTCTCTCGTGTTGAAGCTCGAGTATACTGGATGTCATTATACCCTGTGCTGGGTTGACGCTTGTGTTTGATGAGTGTGTGTGTTGGTGTTTTGCAGCATTGTGCGATATGCATCCCATGCGAGCGCTCTTTCTCATACCCAGAAATCCTCCGCCCAGACTCAAGTCCAAGAAATGGTCAGTAGCTTCATCTGCTGCGGTGCAGTTACTGTGGAGGGTGAAAGGTCAGGGCTGAGGACTCGCTCTGCTGTGCTTCACAGGTCTAAGAAGTTCTTCAGCTTCATCGAGGGCTGTCTGGTGAAGAACTACACGCAGCGGCCGCCCACCGATCAGCTGCTGAAGCACCCCTTCATCAGAGACCAGCCCAACGAGCGGCAGGTGCGCATCCAGCTCAAAGACCACCTGGACCGCTGCCGCAAGAAGCGCGGAGAGAAAGGTACGGCCGCTCTGCTGCAGGCCGATGACACCGACAGCGCTTGTGGGTTTATGAGTCAATGACGTGCTTGTGCTCTGACCGCAGACGAGACCGAGTACGAGTACAGCGGCAGTGAGGAAGAGGAGGAGGAGGCTCAGGAGCAGGAGGGAGAGCCCAGGTATCTCACACACACACTACATCAAATCACAAGTGTTTGTCCTCATTGTAGGGCTGTCAAAGTTAACACGTTAATAACGCAAATTCTTTTTAACAGCACTAATCTTATTAATGCAGCGCACATTCTCTGTTTGACCCGTGGCCTCGCCCGTAGTTGGAGAAATAGAGATGCAGTGTCGCCAACTTAACAACTTTGTCACTAGATTTAGCCACTTTTCATACACCTTTAGCAACTTTTTTTTCCAAAAGAGCACCTAGTGACAAATCTAGCAGCTTCTTGGACAAACCTTATTTAGTTTCTGAGACTCACAGGTCTCTCTTCCTCACACCTCTATCTGTCTGTCTCTCTCTCTAAGAAAATACAACATAAGCTATTTTCTGTGCTGTTTCTGACCCCCTCATCAGAACGCTCTGTTTGAATAGCTGTGGAGGATTGTAGACTGAAGTAAACACCACTGCTGTGATTGGCCAATAGTTGTGTGTGTTTGACAGCCTTCATCCTTCACAGATGGACGCTGATGTGATTTAGGTTCAAACGCTTATACTAGGGGGTCGTGGAATGCTTGAATCTGATTGGCTGATGAATGTTCAGAGGTGTGCAGTTATTTTCAGGGAAACGCACGGCGAACGTAGTTCCAGGCAGCTCTTGACCGCATTACATGACCATTATCACTTCGCCAAATTATTTGAGTTATTTCAAAGGTCCTTACAGCCAAAAACAGCAGAAGAACCAAAACCCACAACGACACTGGCCAAACAAATAAATATAGTAAACAATAGGATAAAAACAACTGATCATTTCCATGTTTTTGCCACAAGATTACATATTATTATGTATGGAAAGCACATGCTCTCTCTCCCTCACACGCTCCCTCTCTCTCTCTCTCTGATTACTAAGTTATTAACTGCATTAATCTGCTATCAACAGCTCAAGTCTCCGTTATTAAGAGGTGTTGCTTGAGATGCGGAAGAAATTAATCCTACTCACGATAGTGTTTTAAGTACAAAAACTGGGCAAATGCCTTGAAATATATCATCTGATCGATGTCTTGAGGTGTGGCAACTGTAGTATAAGCAGAATGATTGACTTCGGTCCGTTGAATTATTAGAAAATAATGCACACCCTTGGTAAACAAATCCACGCTAGTGCTCTAGAATTGGTGGGCGGGGCTAAACAGGCAGGGATGTAGAATCGGGGGGCGGGGGCTAAACAGGCAGTGCTGTAGAATCGGTGGGCGGGGGCTAGGGCGGGGGCTAAACAGGCAGGGATGTAGAATCGTTGGGCGGGGGCTAAACAGGCAGTGGTGTAGAATCGGTGGGCGGGGGCTAAACAGGCAGGGGTGTAGAATCAGGCGTTGATATTCTGCAGAAGCGGTGCTTATCCACACTGTTACATCACAGAGTAGAACATTCCAAAAAACAGGGCTAAACAGGCAGTGATGTAGAATCGGTGGGCGGGGCTAAACAGGCAGGGATGTAGAATCGGGGGGGGGGGCTAAACAGGCAGGGATGTAGAATCGGGGGGGGGGGCTAAACAGGCAGGGATGTAGAATCGGGGGGGGGGGCTAAACAGGCAGGGATGTAGAATCGGGGGGGGGGGCTAAACAGGCAGGGATGTAGAATCGGGGGGGGGGGCTAAACAGGCAGGGATGTAGAATCGGGGGGGGGGGCTAAACAGGCAGGGATGTAGAATCGGGGGGGGGGGCTAAACAGGCAGGGATGTAGAATCGGGGGGGGGGGCTAAACAGGCAGGGATGTAGAATCGGGGGGGGGGGCTAAACAGGCAGGGATGTAGAATCGGGGGGGGGGGCTAAACAGGCAGGGATGTAGAATCGGGGGGGGGGGCTAAACAGGCAGGGATGTAGAATCGGGGGGGGGGGCTAAACAGGCAGGGATGTAGAATCGGGGGGGGGGGCTAAACAGGCAGGGATGTAGAATCGGGGGGGGGGGCTAAACAGGCAGGGATGTAGAATCGGGGGGGGGGGCTAAACAGGCAGGGATGTAGAATCGGGGGGGGGGGCTAAACAGGCAGGGATGTAGAATCGGGGGGGGGGGCTAAACAGGCAGGGATGTAGAATCGGGGGGGGGGGCTAAACAGGCAGGGATGTAGAATCGGGGGGGGGGGCTAAACAGGCAGGGATGTAGAATCGGGGGGGGGGGCTAAACAGGCAGGGATGTAGAATCGGGGGGGGGGGCTAAACAGGCAGGGATGTAGAATCGGGGGGGGGGGCTAAACAGGCAGGGATGTAGAATCGGGGGGGGGGGCTAAACAGGCAGGGATGTAGAATCGGGGGGGGGGGCTAAACAGGCAGGGATGTAGAATCGGGGGGGGGGGCTAAACAGGCAGGGGTGTAGAATCAGGCGTTGATATTCTGCAGAAGCGGTGCTTATCCACACTGTTACATCACAGAGTAGAACATTCCAAGCTGTCGTTTTGGCAGACTGGCTTTAATATAAGCTGTTTTAGACTAACGAGAATGCTAGAGGATGTTTTTATAGTACAATGACCTCTTATATGTCAAAGGATCAATGGAATTTTGGTTTGTCAGTGCATGACCCCTTGAAAGGTGAACCGTATGTAACTGTGTGTGTGGCAGCTCTATCGTGAACGTGCCGGGCGAGTCGACTCTGCGGCGGGACTTCATCCGTCTGCAGCAGGAGAATAAGGAGCGCTCGGAGGCCCTGAGACGCCAGCAGCTCCTCCAGGAGCAGCAGCTCCGCGAGCAGGAGGAGTACAAGCGGCAGCTGCTGGCCGAGCGACAGAAGCGCATCGAGCAGCAGAAGGAGCAGAGGAGGCGTCTGGAGGAGGTCTGTGAGAAACCACACTCATCCTGTGCTTCCGGGAACAACTATATACACCACTAGAATGCCTTGTTTTGACTGAGATGGCAAACGTGATCAGTGCCAGACACTGCTGATTACTCAACCATACAAGTCACCAGTTTGTAACATCACAGAATATGTCTAATCTGCACAAATGCGTCTGATCCTCCATCGACACACGCTGAACATGCCATAGCAAAGGAAAGGTCAGACAGAGATCTCCGACTGGCTCTTACACGTGTCCTAACTACACGCGATCTTTTCCATGTTAATCTGAGTTTTTGTCCTAACTAGAAAAGGGTTCTATTTCCGCGTTGTCGTGGCTGGAACAACAACATACAAACTAGTAGACAGTAGATCATCTCAGGTACAGATTATGTGCTTTATTCAAAGTTAAACGTGTCTAATGTGAGTTTGAATATCATATTGCGTGACATTTATAGCCATACTGAAAACAACAACATAGTTTACCTCAGATCTTGAAAATAAATGTAAGCAAATGTACGTTAAAACTGGGAACTCGATGCGAACCAACGAGCGTATTCCATAACAAGTGTGTGGTGCGCTTCCAGAGAGGCTCCGCCCACACACGCTTCTGATTGGCTGCGGTATCTGATTGATTCTGTGGCGCTTGTGGCGTCGCGTGTAGTTAGGACACGGTGTTCGGCTGTGCAATCCACAAATCATCTTGAAAAAGCAGAGGTCACATGATCATAAACTTGTGTGTCACAGGTCTTTAACAATCTGAACCTACTGATCCGACCTGAGCATGCTATACTGTAGCCGGAATACTTCACCTCTCTACCAAATGTGCAGTTTTGAAAGCAAAATCAGTCACTTCTATGACAAGCCATTCTTTTGTTGAATTAAAACTGGAATAACAGTGTTCTCTCTGTGGGTTTACAGCCACGGTTCTGTGCGTAACCTCACCAATCTCACAGCTCTGCTGTCATGTTTGCTGAATGACAAGGAACTGTATCGACCCTCTTTCTTTTATGTTGAAACACTACAGCACATGTCAGAGTTCAGCCTAAGATCAGTGAGAAGCAAACAGCAGCAATGATTGTGCGTTCGTCTCGTGTCCTGCAGCAACAGAGACGCGAGCGCGAGATGAGGAGGCAGCAGGAGCGAGAGCAGAGGAGGAGAGAGCAGGAGGAGAAGAGGCGCCTGGAGGAGATGGAGAGGAGGCGCAAAGAGGAGGAGGAGCGCCGAAGGGCAGAGGAGGAGAAGAGGAGGGCTGACCGCGAGCAGGTGAAGCAGTGAAGCGCCTCGGGGGTGATGGATCTGTGATCTGAGAGACCTGCTCCTGCACTACAGCTGGGTCTGATTCCACAAATCTAACCCAGTCTCATTCACACGCTCTGGATTAGTTCAGTTTCCGTTTGCTTCCATACACTTCAAATACATGTCAGCATTTCTGACATTATATTCAATCTCTACACTAAAGCTGTCAGTGGGTACCTTACACTAATGTTATACTAAAGGCAGACATTTACAGCCGATTCCATATCTAACTTCGGTTTATTTTTAGATGTAATAATGAACACCCCTCAAAAAAAACTTGAGTTGCATAAAAACATTCAAATAGCTTGCCAGGCAGTTTTTCTATGTGAATCTTTAATGGACTTTAAGAAGTTATGACCAGTCTTTAAGAAAACAAATGAGAGGACTAAGTGTTTAAGACTAGTGTAATCGGTTTAGGTGTGCCAGCTGTCTGAAGGAGCTGTGTTCCCAACAGTCACCGCACCATTACATCACCACAGACTAGTGTTCAGCCAAACATTGTGTTTCGCTTTTACTTAAAGGAAATGTTCACACAAAAATGATCATTGTCATTAATTACCCTCATGTCGTACTCACCCCTTTCGTTCATCTTCGGAACACAAATTAAAATAATTTGATGAATCCAAGAGCTTTCTGACTTTCCATAGACAACAGTGCAACAAGTTTCATAAAATTATGGTTGAACCCCTGATGTCACATGGGCCTGTTTACACCTGGTCACTTCATGCGTTTTCTCTGATTGGATAACTATCCGATGGTGAAAAGACCAGGTGTAAATGCTCCACGAAACTCTTTCAAGACGGATATAAATCTGATCGCTCAAACCACTTCAGTGTAAATGCATCTGGTTGTTGAAACCACATATGCAAATTTTACTCCTCCCAAAATATTAAAATAATAAACGTGTGAGAGCGTTTTATTGGCTATATGACATGCTATAGTCAGATATGACCGCTAATGCAACACGCCTCGCCGCGGTTGAGTAGCTGAGTATCTCCAGCAAGCCGACACTAACTTATGCAAATGAAGCTGAAAGTAAGTTACAGATGCTCAACTCACAATCATCTTCATTAGAAGTAGTGAGACTAACATATCTTTCCAGTGCTGATGCCGAGCGCTCTCCTGTTGCGGTCTTTGATCTTGACATTAGCTGTTTATTAATAAAATGCAGCGCTTATCTGTTGCTTTTGTTAACATGAACTCTGTTAGGAGACCTCGGATTTTATCAATAATATCTTAACTTGTGTTCTGAAGATGAATGAAGGTCTTACGGGTTTGGAATGGCATGAGGATAAGTAATTAATGACAGGATTTTAATTTTTTGGGTCAACTAACCCTTTAAAGTTTTAAGAGCTGCATGATGTGTATTTTGTAGAAATATCTAAAGGTCTTACGTTCAGATATGCTTTTGCATTCAAAACATAATTTTATATAAAACAAAGTGCACAGTAACGAATGGAGCTAATGATGACATCAGAGCTGAGGAGTGTCTACTCGCGGCCCGTCTGGAGGGAAACGGTGGGCCAGTTTGGTTCATTTTGCCCCTTACACACCCTTTTGGAAAAATCCCCTAGCTTGGTAGGGCTAATTGATTCATATGTGAGCCCGGAGCACAAAAGCAGTGTTAAGTCGCTGGGGGATATTTGTAGCAATAGCCAACAATACATTGTATGGGTCACAATTATACATTTCTCTTTTACGCCAAAAATCATTAGGATATTAAGTAAAGATCATGTTCCATGAAGATATTTTGTGTGTTTCCTACCATAAATATATCAAAACTTAATTTTTGATTAGTAATATGCATTGCTAAGAACTTCATTTGAACAACTTTAAAGATGATTTTCTCAATATTCAGATTTTTTTGCTCCCTCAGATTCCAGATTTTCAAATAGTTGTATCTCAGCCAAATATTGTCCTATCCTAACAAACCACACATCAATGGAAAGCTGATCTACTCAGAGACTGGTTTTGTGGTCCAGGGTCACATATATGTACTGGTTTACAGAGCTGTGCGTGATAAGTCATTATTGAATGGAAACAGAGAAGAGAGATAGTTGTACGATCACATGTCAAATATGTGCAATCCCCACTGTCCATCAGCCTGAGCGCTGGAGCTCACCTGTGTGTGTGTGTGTGTGTGACAGGAGTACATCCGCCGGCAGCTGGAGGAGGAGCAGAGGCACCTGGAGATCCTGCAGCAGCAGCTGCTTCACGAGCAGGCCATGCTCCTGGTGAGAGACGTCTGACTTGATTTCGGGTTAAAGCAGTATTCTGTGTTTGAAAGGATGGCATGCGTATCTGCAGCTGTCATCAATATTCAGAAGCACACAGATTTGTTAGCCCTTTACTAACATTAATAGAGAACTGGTGCACTTTTGTGAACATTACTGTAAAAAGTGACCGGTTTATGAACAGTAAAACAGCTTAGTTCTTAGTAAAGGGATAGTTCAGCCAAAAATGTAATTGTGCTGTTAATTTTCTCATCCTCAGGCCATTCGAGATGCAGGTGACTGTTTCTTCAGTAGAACTGTGAAAATAGAATATTTTTAGCTGAAATCGTGCTCCTTTGTGATTCATAAAAAGACTGGCTCTCTTTATTAGAAAGCACTGATCTGTTAAAACAGCTGGATGGCAGTATTTCTGGCTCAGATTATCGAGGTGTCTGTGCTGTGCGCCGGTGTCTCTCTGCAGCATGAGTGTTTGTTGTGAGGTGTTTAGAGCTGCACTGGTGTGTCACTCTGTGCTGGTGTGTGTGCAGGTGGATGAGCGTCACCGCAGGAGCGTGCAGGGCTCTCCTCAGACCGCAGTCCTGCAGAAGCAGCCTCCAGCCGTGCCACCGCGATCATCAGAGCCCTTCTCCAACGGCAGCAGCAGCAGTGACCCGCAGGTGAGCCCTCACACACTCACACACACTCACACTCTCTCTCACACACACACACACACACACACTCTCTCTCACACACACACACACACACACACTAGGGCTCTGCGATTTGGGGGAAAATATAAAATTGCGATTTTGCGATTCGGATATTGCGATTGCAATTTGATTTGCGATTTTAAATGTGCAAAGTCAAGCTTCAGCTCAATATTGCCAATAATGTGCAGCACAGTATGCGTTCACGTACTAACAAAAACATCTAAGAATGTATCTTTTATTCTCCAGTACTGAAAACAGAACCTAGAAGGGAGCTTTTGATATGCGCTGTGACGCAGCTCTCGCAGATTACCTTTTTTGTTCGTTGTCTGTCATTTCGAAGCTTACCTTGCATACGGTTTTCTTTAGTTTTAATTTGCCTAACTATCGATCTGACCCAGTAGACGCCATAATCCCACTCTTTTTTTTTTATGGTGGGTGTTTACGCAGTTGGCTAGAGCAGTGCTGATTGGGGAGAACGGAGGTGCGCTCACTCTACTGGTTAGTAAGACTGCCACTCAAGGCTTAAATCATGCATATGCTCTGGAACAAAGTAATATCGCGTCCATATCGCAGGCTTTGCGATTAGGAAATCGCAACGTCTCAAATCGCGATTTCGATTAATCGCACAGCCCTAACACACACACACACACACACAGGACTGGGGACTCTCCATAGGCGTAATGGTTTTTATACTGTACAGACTGTATTTTCTATTGCCCTACACCAACACTACCCCTAAACCTACCCCTCACAGGAGACTTTCTGCTATTTCAGATTTTCAATACACTCCATTCTGTGTGATTTATAAGCTTGTTTACCCGTGGGGACCTCAATTTAGGTCCCCACCGTGACACGAGTCCCCATGAGTCTGTGTGTATTCAGGTTTAAGTCCCCACACACACACACACACACACTCTCTCTCTCTTTCACACACTCTTTATTAGAAAGCACAAACTCTATCATCTTCAAACGGCTGTAAGGTAAACAGGTCAATAATAATTTAGCTCAAAGGGAATCATTTAAGATTTTAAAGGGAGTAGCTTATTTCTTGTCCAATTCCAACAAGTCATATATCATTTTGAAGGTATTTTAATGGAGAATATGGAAATAAAAATAACCGCTTTTTGAAAATTTTAGCATTCTGACTCATTTTGCCAGCGCGGGTCACATGTATGACTTAATTACCACAAAAACACTCACTGCACTCAAAGTACTCACTGTTTCAGTAGCTGTTATATGATAAAATGCCACTCAGTGTAACTCTGCAATTCTGCAGATATAACACTATACTTCTGTAGCAGCGAGCCTGATCAAACACAGCTTCTGGTGATGAGCTGCTTCAGCTGTGTTTGATCAGGGCTGCAGCTAAACTCTGCAGGACCTGCTGTAACGTCTGCACACATAGAAACAATGAGAGCCAAGCGGCGTCTGGACAGCTGCTGAAAGAAAAACACTGCTGCTGGACACCAAACACTACACCAGGCGTTTGATGCTATGGCTGCAGGTGTTATTATCTCAATGAGGAACAACTGATGAATGAATCAGTCCACTTCATCAGCATTACAGCTCTAGTAATGCATGTTTAACAGAAGAATATTGAGATGTTATACAATGTAATGTCTGATTACTTTTCTTAGGGAATTAATTATTATTAATTCATTCAGGTTTTGAAAGGACTCGAATCTGAAAATTCGAAGTCCACCTGATTAGAACTGATTTCAAATTTTAATAGTTTACACCTTATCAACGGTGGTCCAGCAAGACGTTAATGTTCATGTATTTTAACAATCTGACTATGTGTATTTTCCTTGGCCACAGGTCAATACAATTATGATCATTTGTAAGCTCCTAGCGAGGTAACGTGATCTTGGCAAGGTTTGACTTTAAAATTATATGACACCAGACAATGATTCTTTATAAATGAAACACAAATTTATTGGCTATTCTAAATTACATTAACCTAAGCTAAGACATACACATACACACACACACACATATAGTTCTGAAGAATGAAAATGATGTTAACGGAGTTCTGAGGAAGCCCAAAGTTTTAGCAAGATATTCGCTACAGTTCTCTTACTTGCAACCTGAGAAAATCACAAAGCAGAGATTTGGCTTATGTTTACTGCTTAAAATTAGCTCGGCACCAGTTCAGCAGAGATAAGATTTTGTTTGTTTACTTGCGTTTTGGGTGACAGCTGAAAAGCTGAATGATTCCTTGTGGCTGCTGGATGGGGATTCCGTTGCTGATTGGCTGTTGATCTGACGCCTGAATGACGTTTGGATGACGTCCTTTTGGGAGAGCCCTCGTTGGATTGTTGGGTTGCCGGGTTGCGGAGGAGCCTCGAAGTTCGTCTGAGAGAGTCTGCTTTAGCAAGACTTTGCGTTCTGCAGAGTTACGAAGCTTCAACGGAGTAGTTGAGTTCTTAGATGGTCGATCGCCTGATGGTTCAGCCTGTGAGCACAAGTTAGAGTGCTCTCCACACGGCGACAAGGCCTTACTCGGGAGAGCAAGTGGCAAAGAGCCTTCACTCGAGAGAGTAAACAGTGAGAAGCAACTATGAATCTGTGTTGCAGTAGGGTTTTGACCTGCGGCACACGTCCGTCCCACGGCGCGATCTTCCAATCGACTTCTTGCAAGGCGGTGTAGCGTCTCGACCAATCTGACACACTAATTTTAATTTGATTTAACAAATCAATTATTCATTAGGTTAACAAATCGTCACAGTCCCCTCACTCAATTAACTGGATGCCAGGATGTCTGCTGAACACCAGGCGCTCTGGTCACCATGACAACTAATCATGATATCACTGGTTTTATGACCCCCCAGGAATGTGAGAAGGATAGCCCACTCTTGTCCCAAGGAAAAGCAGAGTAGAAATGGACTGTGTTCTAGTTAATTCATAGAAAAACCGTTATTTGAATGAACACACATATTTCTTCAGGCCATTGAGTATATTATTGTCATTGTGTATTTTGTCTGTGATATTCTTAGACTATTTTAGTATGCTTGTGAGAGGACCCATTCCTGATCCTCCCTTTTCACTATATGTAATCTTACCTTGTTTAGTATCTATGAATTTGCCTTCTTATGATCGAAACAAGCGTGTATATTATATGGTGGTACATAGGCAATATATATTAGGGCCCTGAGAATCGTTAATAATTTCGATTTAAGTCCATTTGCAAATTACCATGCTTAGAGAACAAAGGGTCGTAAACCCTCCAGCAATTGCCACCTCCCGCTCGGAAATTCCATTTTGCTCATTGGACAAGCCCATCTTGAAAGGCGGAGATCTTCTCCGACCTTAAAGGCCCGGCTCTCCTTTGTCTGTGACAGGAGAAACGTGTGCTTTTCTGAAAGTAGTAAAAGGATGCGTCCCTTTTTCGGAATGCAGCGGGAAAAGGGGAGGTGTCCTGAGGTCATGCCCATGTCACGAGTGTCGATCTGCCATTCTTCTCGCTCGGACATGAAGCTATAAAATTGTCTCTTTTGTTGACGGGATTATCAATTTATGCGTTAAACGGTCATGGGGTCCGGGCGAGTCTGTCGCTGGAACATTTCCAGATACCATGTTCTTTGTTCTGTTGTTTATTAGCTGGTTTATTTATGCTGAAGCCGGTCAACGTTACACTGCACATCTGGTCCCTGAAAGCCCGTAAAACAAAGATAGTTTGTATCCTAGTTTGAGTGAGGGTTTAGGCAGTTCAGATCCCCCTAAGGGATAAGGACCAGGCCTTGACCGGAAGCAGGTCCAGACAATTAGGTGCCCTGTTGATCATTGATCTTCTTTACGACTGTAGATAGCTGGGCAGGAGAGTCTTTAGTTTTTCCGGTAAAATGCGGAGATTCAATCGTTCATTTGTGCGATATTCGCAGAGGCCTTACA
>NW_015506207.1:274203-278239 GCF_001515645.1 Sinocyclocheilus grahami | reverse complement strand
TATCTGTTGAAATTGTCTGTTGTAAGTTTCATGTTCCTTTGTCTGTGACAGGAGAAACGTGTGCTTTTCTGAAAGTAGTAAAAGGATGCGTCCCTTTTTCGGAATGCAGCGGGAAAAGGGGAGGTGTCCTGAGGTCATGCCCATGTCACGAGTGTCGATCTGCCATTCTTCTCGCTCGGACATGAAGCTATAAAATTGTCTCTTTTGTTGACGGGATTATCAATTTATGCGTTAAACGGTCATGGGGTCCGGGCGAGTCTGTCGCTGGAACATTTCCAGATACCATGTTCTTTGTTCTGTTGTTTATTAGCTGGTTTATTTATGCTGAAGCCGGTCAACGTTACACTGCACATCTGGTCCCTGAAAGCCCGTAAAACAAAGATAGTTTGTATCCTAGTTTGAGTGAGGGTTTAGGCAGTTCAGATCCCCCTAAGGGATAAGGACCAGGCCTTGACCGGAAGCAGGTCCAGACAATTAGGTGCCCTGTTGATCATTGATCTTCTTTACGACTGTAGATAGCTGGGCAGGAGAGTCTTTAGTTTTTCCGGTAAAATGCGGAGATTCAATCGTTCATTTGTGCGATATTCGCAGAGGCCTTACAACAATTACAAGAGTCACATTTGTACCGAAATTGTCACATTCACTTCCATCATAAGTACCACACTGGAAACATGTTTTGCTTTTTGTAAAGAAGAGCAGGGACGAGTTGTTGTGTTTTTGTGGTAACCATCATTATGCCACTTGTGCTGTCAGCTGAACTTGACTTATTTTGAACCTGTGAGTTTCCTCAAAGCAGCTTTGCAGTGTGATCAGCGTCACCAAATGCAGGGTCCTTCAGGAGAGTTAGTCCAGCAGAGGAGAACACGACAGATACTCACAGCTTCAGTTTGACTCGATGACTTATGTCTGCATTAATACATTTCAAAACACTCTCCGTCCACACTAGCGTTGTGCAAAAGTTTCTCCTCTGCACCGAAACATCAGAAAACGTTAAATTCGCTTTGCTGCGATACAGATGAAACAGGCACGATACATTTTCATGCAGTTCTTCTGGCAGGACCATTTTGTTTAGGAAAATATCTCCTCGTTCACTGACGATAGTATGTCTGATCTAAAACACGATAGCCCTCATGTTTCGCTGCAAACAGCAATCGCGAGTACATTTCCGGTCATCTTTGCAGGACTGTGATGCGAAGAGTGTACCAAGTAACACATCTGTAGCAACAGTGTGAAAGTGAATAGCACACGACAGGCACAATACCGGGATAAACATGGATATAATATGTGTCACATGCCCACACATGCGTCGTCATTTTCAAAAGCCTCTGTTTTCACAGGCCACACTGCAATGTGACAACAGCCTTTTCAAATGTACCCACTTTAGAGAGCGTTTTCAAAAAGCTTGGTTTTTCTTGACAAAAACGGCGTCTCAGTGTGGACGGAAGGCCGAAACGGAGAGGTATTAGTGAGGACCAGGCCTGAGCAAGACCGAGACGGCTGGCAGGGAGAGCAGTCAAAGCTTTCTGGCAGTGCTTTAATGACAGCAGTGTGATTGGCAGGATCTGACGGCGCTGGCGAAGGAGCTGCGTGCGGTGGAGGACGTGCGGCCGCAGCACAAAGCCACGGACTACTCGTCCTCCAGCGAGGACTCGGGCACCACTGATGACGAGGACGACGAGGAGGTGGATCAGGAGGCGGGAGAGGAGTCGACGTCTGGCCCCGAGGACTCCCGCGCCGGGTGAGCCTCGCTGACCATCACACTGCACACTGGGGCTGTCAAATTTACATTACACCTTCAATTTGAAAGAAAAATCCACATTCGAATGCAAACACGTTAGGTGTGCGACAGAGAGCTTTATCAGTGGCACACCAGATGCGATGACGATGTAGCTGTCATTGCATGGTAATGCTTTTTTTAGCCTGTCAAGTTCAACCAGTGTTGCCAACTTAGCCATTTTGTTGCTAAATTTAACCACTTTTCAGACTACCCTAGCACCTAGCAACAAATGTAGCAATTTCTAACATTTATTTGGCAACTTTTGATAAGGGAATCAGACAATAAAAAGGCACACATGTTCCATCCAAATTACACAAAAAGAGGAAACCAAAGATGCCTCGCAGTACTGTACACACATCATGTGAATTGAGTTAGCTGCGATTTGCAATTGTTCAATTTAATAATAATTGAATAATTGTTCATTTATGATGAACTTTGTTAGTAGCTTGTACCTGTGATTGTTGGTCAGTTAGTACACTGTAAGAAAAATGGAAAAGATACTAGTAATTTTCCATTATCACCGTGTAACCTGAAAACACAATGCGTAATTTAATATGCAAGGAAAAGCCAATACGGAAAATTATTTCATATTGACTTAGTAGATTGTGCACTATATTTATAGACTTTTCTTAGTGTAGCATACTAACTAACTACTAATACACTGCTTAAAGCATAATTGTTGAGAATGTGTAGTATTACTAGTCTACTAGCTATTTAAAAAAAAATTATTGTGATTATTAAAAATGCGTAAGTGTTCAGTAATTCAATGCATTTAAAAATATAGTTATTTATATTTTAATATTATATTATGTTTATTATTTTACAAACAGATCTAAATTAACATAGAAAATATATTTTTTGCTGAGATTTGATCATCGCTCAGTGACATCACAACGTCATTTAGCAACTTTGGTAACACTTTACTTGAAGGGGTGTGCATAAGACTGACATGACACCTACATAATTATGCATTAAACATGCATAAAAAACCTTCACATTCATGATATGTGTCATGTCATAATTATGTAGGTGTCATGTCAGTCTTATGCACACCCCTTCAAGTAAAGTGTAACCGCAACTTTTAGCAACAAATCGACGTTCCTTTAGCAACTCTCTCTGAAAAATAGTTGGCAACACTGTGTTGAACCCACTCTCGCACAAGAGAGATGCATGTTTAGAAAGCCATGTAAAATTAATGTAAGTTCAAAAATCCCCCTCCCACTGCATCTCATGTTTTTCTATTAAAAAAGTGCTCTGTGTGATTGGCTTTTGTCCCTCTGTATTAAACTATGCATACATGATGCTGTTTTGTTTATAATTGCTTAAGCAACATAATTGATTATATTTTTTATGAACATTATGCACTTTTTTTTCACAGATAGTCCTGTTATTTTATTGCTTTGAACAAACGTGCATTAGTAATATTTTGCTCAATGCGCCCTCTTGTGGCCTCTTGAGAGAAGTCAAAAGCTTTTTCCCTCTAACTGAAATCAGGCCTTTCCTTTTAAATTTGAATATAATTGGAATATTGCTAATATTTAAATATTAGTGCCCTAGTGCCCAGCGATGTGCTGCAGATGTATGACATTCATCAGGCTACACATTCACATTCAAGATGTAGAGTAAGAAGCACAGGTGGAAAGACATTGTGTGCAGTAAACCTTTATGAAGCACACGAGTGTTCAGAGCAGGTTTGAAAGCGTGTGTAATGAGCTCAGATCATTCTTCTGTGATTGGCAGCTCGTCCAGACTCAGTAATGGAGAGACGGAAGCAGCTAAGACCATGGTTGTCCAAGACAACGACGCCTCCTCTACGCCATGCAAAGACAGCACGCTGATCATGAGACAGGTGACACACACACACTCACTCACACACACACACACAGACACACACTCACTTACTCACACACACACTCTCACACTCACACACACACTCACTCACTCACTTACTCACTCACACACACACACACAGACACACACTCACTTACTCACACACACACACACAGACACACACTCACTCAGACACACACTCACTTACTCACACACACACACACACGCTCACATACACACACTCACTCACACACACCACACACACACACGCACACACACACTCACTCACTCACTTACTCACTCACACACACACACTCATTCTCACACACACACACACTCTCTCTCTCACACACACACACACACACACACACACTCATTTACTCACTCACTCACTCACTCACTCACTCACTCACTCACTCACTCACTCAC
>NW_015506207.1:264913-274015 GCF_001515645.1 Sinocyclocheilus grahami | reverse complement strand
ACACACTCACTCACTCACTCACTCACTCACTCACACACACGCACACACACTCTCACACACACACCACACACTCTCACACACCACACACTCTCACACACCACACACTCTCACACACACACACACACTCACTCACACACACACTCATTCTCACACACACATACACTCACACATACACTCATTCTCACATACACACACACACACTCACTCACTCACTCTCTCACACACACACTCACACACACACTCACTCTCTCTCACACACACACACACACACACACACACATACACACTCATTCGCTCACTCACTCACTCACACACACACTCATTCTCACACACACACACACACACACACACACACTCATTCACTCACTCACTCACTCTCACACACACTCACTCACTCACTCACTCACTCACTCACACACACACACTCACTCACTCACTCACTCACACACACACACTCATTCTCACACACACAGATTTGTTTTTGTGAAAAGTGGGTAAATGATACTGTGATTACTGAGCGTGGGACGGATGGATCCGGCATGAATTCCTCCTGCTGCTCACGACTCAAAAGCAATTGGTTAGCTTTGGCCGATTTGACTGTTTCTCATCTCATCCCATCTCATTTAACAGCAGAACTATACTGTAGTGCCATAGTGTTCACATACTACTGTAAAACACAACTGTTGAACATTTATGCTATTCTTTCCGTTCTGTTTGGCCATTTTTACTGTTCCTTTATTTCATAATTTTTTCATTGTCTTTGTTTTCTGTGAATTATGAATGTTTTTATTTATTTCTGTTCAGATGATATTAGAATGTTATTGTTTATTGTAAAAAAAACACCTTTTGATAATTGCAAGTTTACTGCAGCGAAGGAAAAGAGCGTTGACTTGAAGCGTTGCACATGCATGGACCCAGACGTTTGCCTTTCTCAGTTCCAGAGAGCAGGGCCTGTGACAGTGCTGGGATCAGGCTGGATTCCCAGTCCTGTAGAGATTGGGCAGAGGAACTGCATTAGGGGCCTGCCCGACCTGCTCCAGCAGTCCTCCTCGGCTCCCAGCAGCCCTGCCCTGTCCCCCCTCAGTCCCTCGGACAGAGTCCCGTGCCTAGCAGAGGTACGCAGCGCAGTAGAGCCACAGTCTCTGCTGTTCTGATGGTGGGAGGTCTTATCTGTCTCTTTACGATGCTACCTTTTTATGCTACTAATTCTCTTAGCAAACTTCTAACAGCTTCTTCTGATTAACCAGCATCATTAACTAGTGGATAACGCTAACTGATGAGCCACTCAGACGTGAATAACACATGCTCAAGCAGATGTGCAAAAGGCTTTTTTTTTCCCCAATAAGTGTTTACTCGCTGAAATGAAACCGGCTCATGTGACTGATGCACATATCTGGCAATAGTTTTTATTTGAACGTCTGAATTAAAAGATCGTAAAGTTTCTAACAGAA
Source organism: Sinocyclocheilus grahami (assembly GCF_001515645.1). Taxonomy (NCBI): domain Eukaryota; kingdom Metazoa; phylum Chordata; class Actinopteri; order Cypriniformes; family Cyprinidae; genus Sinocyclocheilus; species Sinocyclocheilus grahami. Next base: position 272,564 of record NW_015506207.1, on the reverse strand, counting down.
GCAGCCTAGAAACAAAAAAACATTAAGTTGGTAGCTTGTATGCCCGATTAACTCGTAGCATTTGCCCGTTTCAGTTCGAGGTTAACTCCCCAACCACTTTTGTCAGGAGTAGCTCAAGCGAGTGGAGTATGTCATAAATAGTACAGGTCATGTGTCTGCTGTCCGTATCCATTATAATGGATCTGCTTTTGATGCTACACAATGTGCTGCTGCTCAGGTCCGGTGTAGACATGATGAACTGACCACAAACAACACAAGGTTTAACAATCTTCCCCGGCATCTGAATCTTTGTGCAGCTGCAGTGAGCTTTAGATGGCTGTTAACCTGAGAAGCTCTCTACCCTCGCTCATCCTTCACATGATGAGGTAAAGCAGACATTAAATTGAGAAGGAGAGAGAATATCACATACTTTGGAGATCTGAGGTGATAATATGCTAGTAACAGTGCTAATATGCTTTTATTTTTTAAACTGAGGTCACTTTAAAACATGATTCCGAAGTTGTTGACCTGGTTACTTGCTTTAAGTGATAGAGAGTCAAGATGTGGAGCGAGAGATACTCTTTGCACATAATTACCGATGACAAGTACCTCTGCCTTATCTTTGTTTAGCTGTAGAAAGTTCTGTGACATCCACAATTTCATGCCGTCTATGCAGTCCAGTAGGGCTGAGCTAAAGAAAGCATGTGTAGGTTAAATGATAGAGGACCCAAACTTGAGCCTTGAGGAACACCACAAGAAATGGCGTAATGCCTGGAGGTGTAGGTACCCAGTGTAACTTAGTATTTTCAGAAGTTTAGGTACCGTTTTTAATTGTAAAGAAACAAAGAGGTAAGGTGTATATATCTAAAAAGTGAACACACATACTATTATTAGAATATATATATGTATTCTGTAATGCGATATATCACGATAATGAACATGCACGATATTGTTATCATGGCCACTTCAAAATACAGAGAATAATTATTTATTGCAAATTATTCAGAATTTTGAATGCATTTTAAGAATACTTTTCCCATTAACTTATCACAATGCACAACACTGCTGCGTCAAGTCTCATCTGATGTAAACAGATTTGATTTATATTTATTTTTCAAATACTGTACATTATTGTAGGTCCTCTATGCCCCGCCTCTCTCAAATGCTTCATTTTCTACAAAGTCCCTCCTTCAGACAAGTGCAGTCTGCTCTGATTGGCCAGCTGACCCAGTGCATTGTGATTGGCTGAACACCACAAGCACTCATCAGAAATGTAACACCCCTTACCATAATAGCGAGAGTCAGCTTTCAAAATAAATGTAAAGACAGTAAATAATGTCATTAGTTTTACCATCAGTTGTTAACTATGTATTTTTTGTGTATTTCTTTACTGTATTTATTTATTTATTCAGTTATTTTTGTTATAAGAGAAGAGTTATTAAACTTGTTATACGGTATTATGACAACACTTTTTTGCAACTAAATTTCAATATTGTGATAATACCGTATACCTTGATAAAAGCAACATGAAAATTTGATACCGGCATATCCCTAATATAAGGTTAACTAATGAGATCTTATTGTAAAGTGATACCTATTGGTCCTTATAATTCTTTTGCACTTTAATCTGTGTAAAAATGTTAACTGTGTATTTTTTGTGTATTTCTTTATTGTATTTAAATGTTCAGTTATTTTTGTTATAAGAGAAGAGTTATTAAACTTGTTATACGGTATTATGACAACACTTTTTTGCAACTAAATTTCAATATTGTGATAATACCGTATACCTTGATAAAAGCAACATGAAAATTTGATACCGGCATATCCCTAATATATAAATACAGGGCTGGGGAGTAAAAAAAAACATTTAACAGCGTTACGTATTTAAAATACAAAATATGAGTAACTGTATTTCGTTATAATTACATTTTAAATAGGTGGCAATCAAATTACAGCTAAATCCGAAAAGTATTACCAAAGTGATTATAATGACATTAAAATCTTATGATTTTAATGTCATTTCTTAATGTAATATTTAAGTAAACAGTTTGGGGATTTTAACCAATAAGGCAACTGATTCTCTGTTGGGAAAAAAAACAAAAACAAAACAACTGCGTGCAGCAGCCTGTTTATTTAGCAACTCGTAGTGAGAGTGCCTACGCTCATCATCACGACACAAAAATGGATGACACAACAGAAAGCCATTTGCGTAATGCATTTCTCTCGTGGAAATACAAAGACTGTTTTACTTATAAATCTGAAAAGAACATAACATCTCAGCGCAATGCAATGCCTACCTGAAACAAAACTTCTATCAGCATCGAAGGATTCAACGTCTAATCTGAAAAAGCATCTTTTGAGGGAAGTTGTTCTTGATCGTTGAAAAATTTTATCCAGTAACTTGTTTTTCTATTTTCTCATATTTTGAGTGTTGAATTGTTATTACGATTAACATTTCTAAGAATTTAATGGAAAAATGACAACGAATTCACCTAGAATTCACACTTTGCATCCAGTTAACAGATCCATACGAATCATGCATGAAATAAAAGTTTATAAAGTAAAACGATAGCTTTGTGTGCGCTTTACAGATGAACTTTAAATCTTTATTCATTCTAAATGTTCAAGAATAGATTAACTTTGGCACGATAATGCAAGTTCATGATCTGATTCGTGAACAGATGATTCTTTTGATTCAATCTTTTAAATGAATCCTTTATTTTGTTTAACGAAACTAGTGTGAATGGTTCACATTAAACGGGATAGATCTGGGGTGTGTTTTCCAAAAGCATCGTCAGCGAACTGTGTTTGTTAAATTACATTGAACTATAATGACATTAAGTTACTTGCGACCGTAGTTGCTTTGGGAAACGAGCTCTGTCAATTTTCAGCAATTATTTTGTGCCGGTCGCTTCTCCATCGAGAGGATCATCAGTGAAATAATCACTTAAAGTTTGGTCCATTCATTAAACAAATCTATTGTATAACTTGGAGAACTGCCAGTTGTTTTGGCTACTTTTATGATACTTTTATGGTGTGTGTGGATTCGTTTTGAAGCTTGGAATGCAGCATGAAACTGCACGGAATCCCATTCATTCTATTCAGATGGAATTTATATTGATTGGTAGATTTAAATGAGACAACATTTTTTTGTTGTCCATAGAAATGCTGTGGAAAACTGATGTTGTTAAAAATAAAATGCAAGGAAATGCAAATCTTATGACTGGTAGATGTCACTTTTATTTAGAAAAAAAATTGTAATCTTTTATGGTGTGTGTGGATTCGTTTTGAAGCTTGGAATGCAGCATGAAACTGCACGGAATCCCATTCATTCTATTCAGATGGAATTTATATTGATTGGTAGATTTAAATGAGACAACATTTTTTTGTTGTCCATAGAAATGCTGTGGAAAACTGATGTTGTTAAAAATAAAATGCAAGGAAATGCAAATCTTATGACTGGTAGATGTCACTTTTATTTAGAAAAAAAATTGTAATTTGCTGCTTTGATTACAGCGGTAACCAGGGAAACGCTGCACTGCTGCTGTTCCATAAGCGCCACCTGCTGGCAGAGAGGGAATTTGCGCTCTTAATCAGCCAGTGTGCTGTTTTTGTTTCCTGCAGATATATTTTATGTAGCATAATTTCACAAAGATAAAGTTAGACCATTCTGTTTTTGCTTCAGATTTTGAAATTAGATCAGAAACTGCTGATGTATGTAGATTCTTTCTTTGGATCGTAGGGCTGGACGATATAGCCAAAATGTATATCACAATATATTTCTTTAGTTTGGTTGATAAGATATAATCCTGATATCGATATGAACAATATTTTAAAAAGCCTCAGAATCACTGCCAAGAACGCCCACAACAGATGTCTATACAAACTTCTGAAAAATTTATTTGCGAAGTCTATGAAACCTCCTTCTATAAAACTATGTAATATTTTAGAAAAATTAATTAAATTAATGTTCACCTTTTGTTTGTATTTAGCCAGACACCTTCAGCTTGCTTGCATCCATGTCCCCGCTTTTTACTCTCTTTCTTAGAATTGTAATGATCGCGGTTTTCATCAGTCAATTCATCCTTTTTTTCCACCAACCACCATCAAGTCATTCAGCGTGTTTTGTCATCTGTGTGTTTAGTTGTAGCTGTTAGACTGCTTTTTACAAGCATTATTATAATGAATAAACTCGAGAAGGCTTAAATGTTCAGTGTTATTCTGCTCTGTGTTGTGTTCTCACAGACTCCCACCGTGCCGAAGCACAAGTCTTCCTCGTCTTTCACGCCCTTCATTGACCCGCGTCTCCTGCAGGTCTCTCCATCCACCGGCAGCGCGCTCAATAATGCTGGTAAGTGTGATGGTCTCGCTCCACCGCTCCTGTGTGAGGAGAGAGACAAACTCTACTTATGCTGCTTCTGAAGAACAACACAAACAAGTCGAACGCATTTTTTTGTGGTATTTAACATTATGGCACAAATGTTGTTGATTGAACCCAGAATATTTTGAACAGTACAGAATATGACTTAGATTTAGATGATTTAATAATAATCAGGATAGGATTGTCATGTCAATTATTTGACCTCTAGTCAGATCTTGGTAAGTGCAGCAAATTTTCATTAGTGAATCTAACAAAACAAAGAATTCAAAAGAAAAAAATGCTGAAGGAAAGTAAGCCTTCTTGGGGGAATCGTTTCAGCAGCTAGAAGACGAAGCGCTGCAGGACTCCTAAGATCTGGAACACGCAGATGAAAGTACCTTGAAGTGAAGCTTTGCGCGCCGGAGCTTAACCTTGTTACTAATTTGGTCCAAAACTTGGTCAATCCGCTTTCTCTGGGATGGAGACTCACTACACTCAGAGTTCATCCCTTTGCAGTGAGCACAAGATTGCAGTTTGAAACTTCTATTAAATATCGATTTTTACAAAGCTCATCGGTCTGAAAAGCTGTGCTGTGATTGGCCAGCTATCCAGTGCGTTGTGATTGGCCGAATACCTCAAGCGTGTGACGGAAATGTTACGCCCCTCACCATACTGTGATGATGCCCTGTCCGGCCGGAGCGACAACACAAAAACATTAAAACCCATTATAAACGAGGCATTTGTTGCATCCAGTGTGGACATAATTACTGATTATAATGACTTATACTGTCTTTTTTCACGCATTGCGTTGCATCGTGTCTGCATTTGTGATCGGAGAAATGACGAACAACAACCACTACTCTACACTGCCCAAAAAACTCATTTTAAATATATAAAATATAAAAACTCTTTAAATATAAAAAACGTACTTACAGTCTGTGAGTCAGAACAGCCGGCATTGTAGTCTACTCTCCCAGGATCAGGAAACAGTCCTCCATAAAATGTGCTGCACACATCTGAATATTTGGGTTGAAGTGTTCTGGAACAGTGTTGTAAATACAACTTAACCACTGATTTCTAGTCGTGTCCTCTTTTGGAAGACCAAACAAAGTAGTTTCACTTTCACAACGAAACACAGCGTCTCACACGGCGCCCTACAGTGAGCAGAGGCCGGGGGCTAGCGTGAGGAACAGCGGGAGGGTTAGAGTGAGCAGAGGCGTGGATTCGACGAAGGAGCATCCGGAAGGACATGTGATGACCCCGTGCTGGACTCTGCTTTGTCCACGGTGAAAGCCGATCTGGTGATCCACAGCGCAAAGTTGTTGTATTTCCTCAGCAACCAGCACAGATCAGCTCATTGAAATAGCATCATATGACCCCTTTAAATAGAAGTATAAGTATGAATTACAGTAGACTTGTCTAAAGCACCGATCATTGTAGCCAATCACAGTCATATCTGTTGAGTAAGAATCCGCTCAAGTGCTAGTGGGAAATGCTGGTATTGTCTCTTTTTTTTTTATTTCAGTCCTGACTGGTTACACTAAGTGTAAGAAGGGTGTGTTGTAGTTTGCATCAGTTTTAAGGTTTGAAAAGCATAGTTATGAATGGATTTGGATGGATCTCTGTGATCTGTCTTTGTTTCGAGATCCTAAGGTTATAGGTGAAGGGAAGACCTGTCCTTCCCGGGCTTGCTGCCAGAGGTGGTGCTCTTGTCCTCCGAGAGGAGTCTGGCACTTGTCCTGGCGTCTTCATCTGATGGAGTTGGACAGTTTAGTTATGTTAGTCTGCCAAGATCCAGTCAAAATGTATAAAACCTTTGTCCATTGTTGCAGTCAGAGACTCATACTCATGGCGTGCCCCAGTGAATGCTGCTCACTACAGTTTTTTGAACAGTATTTCATTTAGTGACTAAAAAAATCAATAATGGGAATTCTAAGAAGTGCATTACAGAATCAGAATTTGGGGGTAAATGTTTTGTTTTTTCCTCTCTGAGATTACAGATTCATCTGCATACATACAGTGCACTCACACAGACCAATATACACTATAGAGCAGGGGTCTCCAACCGGGAGCTACTTTTTACAAAATGAAAGCATATTACACAATACTTAAATCTCTTAAATAATGTATCAGTCCAAACTGTTATACACGGTATTGTTAAAATGTGCTGGAAATGTTAAAAACGTACTGATACACACACTGAAATAATTTTACCAAGTTTTATGACAAAAGCCAGCAAAAATTAGCAGCACTATCCACTTTTTGTTTGCATTAACAATTAAATAAAAACATAAAAAAACTGTCATGAGTCTGGGCCCTGCGTTTCTCCCTCTCTCCTCCAGAGGGCGCCATCTCCCGGACTCCATTCCCCAAACCCCACGCACCTGTTCACCCATTACACTAATTCCCCAAACCCCATACACCTGTTCAGTCATTCACTCATTACACTCACCCTCAGCTGTTCCCCATTGTCACAGACTATATCTTCTCCTCTCACTCATCACTCTGTCTGGCTGTATTGTCAATGTATTCGTATCTGTCATTCCTAGATCTGTTTTGTTTTGCCTTGTTGGCCTTTCTGTTCATTAAAAATAAGTTTTCACCTGCATGTGGACCCAAACCCTGTTTCTCCTTGGTGTTTCGTACCGGGCCGTGACAAAAACGATGACCGTTTTTTCAACTAACAAAAAATAGTCATAACATGTTATCTACTGACATGTACTACATGTTCAAATAAAGTTTTGACCATTTTTAAAAATAAAATTATAACATTTCAGCCTTAAAATTTTTTTTTATAAAAAGTTAGAATGATAAATAAAATGTTCCTATCTGCGCCATAAACAGTTCTACATAAGCTAATGTGCATTCTAAAAATCTCAACACTTCTGATAACAGTTAAGGTAGCCTATTTTCCATGGACCGGTTAAAGGAGTCCTATTATGCTCTTTTACAAAGTCTTGATTTTGTTTTGGGGGTTTACTAGAACAGGCTCTCATGCTAGGTTGTTCGAAAAACACATTATTTTTCACATATTTTACATTATTACAACACCTTTCTCCCCAGTCTGGCATGAACGGCTCGAATAGTTCCTGAATCAAATGAAGGCCTGCCTTCTGAAATGCGAAATATGCTGTGATTGGTTAGCTGGGCCAGTGTGTGCTGTGATCGGTTAGGGGGGTCAGTGTGTGCTGTGATCGGTTAGCTGGGCCGGTGTGTGCTGTGATCGATTAGCTGGGCCAGTGTGTGCTGTGATCGGTTAGGGGGGTCAGTGTGTGCTGTGATCGGTTAGCTGGGCCAGTGTGTGCTGTGATC
>NW_015506207.1:226455-263467 GCF_001515645.1 Sinocyclocheilus grahami | reverse complement strand
ATATTTGGGTTGAAGTGTTCTGGAACAGTGTTGTAAATACAACTTAACCACTGATTTCTAGTCGTGTCCTCTTTTGGAAGACCAAACAAAGTAGTTTCACTTTCACAACGAAACACAGCGTCACACACGGCGCCCTACAGTGAGCAGAGGCCGGGGGCTAGCGTGAGGAACAGCGGGAGGGTTAGAGTGAGCAGAGGCGTGGATTCGACGAAGGAGCATCCGGAAGGACATGTGATGACCCCGTGCTGGACTCTGCTTTGTCCACGGTGAAAGCCGATCTGGTGATCCACAGCGCAAAGTTGTAGTATTTCCTCAGCAACCAGCACGGATCAGCTCCAGGCATGACGAAGCAGATGTCGTCCTCTTCTAGTTTCGCTTTCACAACGAAGCACACAGCGTCTTCACGACATGGCGGCGGCAGCAACAATACTACAGCGAGACTAAAAGTTACGCCGCCTTTCTTTGCGTGAACATTTGGGTGGCGTTATGCAAATCTTCCCACATAGTGAGGTAGACATGTGGGGGCGTGTTAGAACGAGCTGTTTTAGGTAGGTGTGGCTGACTCTTAACTTTTATAAAGAATATCTGTTTGGATTTGAGACTTTAGTCTTTGCAACTTTACAGATCTTTTTTATGCACCAAGAGCTTGTAACACTCCAAAGAGAAATGAAACATTGAAATAGCATCATATGACCCCTTTAAATAGAAGTATAAGTATGAATTACAGTAGACTTGTCTAAAGCACCGATCATTGTAGCCAATCACAGTCATATCTGTTGAGTAAGAATCCGCTCAAGTGCTAGTGGGAAATGCTGGTATTGTCTCTTTTTTTTTTATTTCAGTCCTGACTGGTTACACTAAGTGTAAGAAGGGTGTGTTGTAGTTTGCATCAGTTTTAAGGTTTGAAAAGCATAGTTATGAATGGATTTGGATGGATCTCTGTGATCTGTCTTTGTTTCGAGATCCTAAGGTTATAGGTGAAGGGAAGACCTGTCCTTCCCGGGCTTGCTGCCAGAGGTGGTGCTCTTGTCCTCCGAGAGGAGTCTGGCACTTGTCCTGGCGTCTTCATCTGATGGAGTTGGACAGTTTAGTTATGTTAGTCTGCCAAGATCCAGTCAAAATGTATAAAACCTTTGTCCATTGTTGCAGTCAGAGACTCATACTCATGGCGTGCCCCAGTGAATGCTGCTCACTACAGTTTTTTGAACAGTATTTCATTTAGTGACTAAAAAAATCAATAATGGGAATTCTAAGAAGTGCATTACAGAATCAGAATTTGGGGGTAAATGTTTTGTTTTTTCCTCTCTGAGATTACAGATTCATCTGCATACATACAGTGCACTCACACAGACCAATATACACTATAGAGCAGGGGTCTCCAACCGGGAGCTACTTTTTACAAAATGAAAGCATATTACACAATACTTAAATCTCTTAAATAATGTATCAGTCCAAACTGTTATACACGGTATTGTTAAAATGTGCTGGAAATGTTAAAAACGTACTGATACACACACTGAAATAATTTTACCAAGTTTTATGACAAAAGCCAGCAAAAATTAGCAGCACTATCCACTTTTTGTTTGCATTAACAATTAAATAAAAACATAAAAAAACTGTCATGAGTCTGGGCCCTGCGTTTCTCCCTCTCTCCTCCAGAGGGCGCCATCTCCCGGACTCCATTCCCCAAACCCCACGCACCTGTTCACCCATTACACTAATTCCCCAAACCCCATACACCTGTTCAGTCATTCACTCATTACACTCACCCTCAGCTGTTCCCCATTGTCACAGACTATATCTTCTCCTCTCACTCATCACTCTGTCTGGCTGTATTGTCAATGTATTCGTATCTGTCATTCCTAGATCTGTTTTGTTTTGCCTTGTTGGCCTTTCTGTTCATTAAAAATAAGTTTTCACCTGCATGTGGACCCAAACCCTGTTTCTCCTTGGTGTTTCGTACCGGGCCGTGACAAAAACGATGACCGTTTTTTCAACTAACAAAAAATAGTCATAACATGTTATCTACTGACATGTACTACATGTTCAAATAAAGTTTTGACCATTTTTTTAAATAAAATTATAACATTTCAGCCTTAAAAATTTTTTTTATAAAAAGTTAGAATGATAAATAAAATGTTCCTATCTGCGCCATAAACAGTTCTACATAAGCTAATGTGCATTCTAAAAATCTCAACACTTCTGATAACAGTTAAGGTAGCCTATTTTCCATGGACCGGTTAAAGGAGTCCTATTATGCTCTTTTACAAAGTCTTGATTTTGTTTTGGGGGTGTACTAGAACAGGCTCTCATGCTAGGTTGTTCGAAAAACACATTATTTTTCACATATTTTACATTATTACAACACCTCTCTCCCCAGTCTGGCATGAACGGCTCGAATAGTTCCTGAATCAAATGAAGGCCTGCCTTCTGAAATGCGAAATATGCTGTGATTGGTTAGCTGGGCCAGTGTGTGCTGTGATCGGTTAGGGGGGTCAGTGTGTGCTGTGATCGGTTAGCTGGGCCGGTGTGTGCTGTGATCGATTAGCTGGGCCAGTGTGTGCTGTGATCGGTTAGGGGGGTCAGTGTGTGCTGTGATCGGTTAGCTGGGCCAGTGTGTGCTGTGATCGGTTAGCTGGGCCGGTGTGTGTTGTGATCGGTTAGTGGGGTCAGTGTGTTTTGTGATTGGTTAGCTGGGCCAGTGTGTGTTGTGATCGGTTAGCTGGGCCGGTGTGTGCTGTGATCAGTTAGTGGGGTCAGTGTGTGTTGTGATCGGTTAGCTGGGCCAGTGTGTGCTGTGATCGGTTAGCTGGGCCGGTGTGTGCTGTGATCAGTTAGTGGGGTCAGTGTGTGTTGTGATCGGTTAGCTGGGCCAGTGTGTGCTGTGATCGGTTAGCTGGGCCGGTGTGTGCTGTGATCAGTTAGTGGGGTCAGTGTGTGTTGTGATCGGTTAGCTGGGCCAGTGTGTGCTGTGATCGGTTAGCTGGGCCGGTGTGTGCTGTGATCAGTTAGTGGGGTCAGTGTGTGTTGTGATCGGTTAGCTGGGCCAGTGTGTGCTGTGATCGGTTAGCTGGGCCGGTGTGTGCTGTGATCAGTTAGTGGGGTCAGTGTGTGTTGTGATCGGTTAGCTGGGCCAGTGTGTGCTGTGATCGGTTAGCTGGGCCGGTGTGTGCTGTGATCAGTTAGTGGGGTCAGTGTGTGTTGTGATCGGTTAGCTGGGCCAGTGTGTGCTGTGATCGGTTAGCTGGGCCGGTGTGTGCTGTGATCAGTTAGTGGGGTCAGTGTGTGTTGTGATCGGTTAGCTGGGCCAGTGTGTGCTGTGATCGGTTAGCTGGGCCGGTGTGTGCTGTGATCAGTTAGTGGGGTCAGTGTGTGTTGTGATCGGTTAGCTGGGCCAGTGTGTGCTGTGATCGGTTAGCTGGGCCGGTGTGTGCTGTGATCAGTTAGTGGGGTCAGTGTGTGTTGTGATCGGTTAGCTGGGCCAGTGTGTGCTGTGATCGGTTAGCTGGGCCGGTGTGTGCTGTGATCAGTTAGTGGGGTCAGTGTGTGTTGTGATCGGTTAGCTGGGCCAGTGTGTGCTGTGATCGGTTAGCTGGGCCGGTGTGTGCTGTGATCAGTTAGTGGGGTCAGTGTGTGTTGTGATCGGTTAGCTGGGTCAGTGTGTGTTGTGATCGGTTAGGGGGGTCAGTGTGTGTTGTGATCAGTTAGCTGGACCAGTGTGTGCTGTGATCAGTTAGCTGGGCCAATGTGTGCTGTGATCAGTTAGGGGGGTCAGTGTGTGTTGTGATCAGTTAGCTGGACCAGTGTGTGCTGTGATCGGTTAGCTGGGCCGGTGTGTGCTGTGATCAGTTAGTGGGGTCAGTGTGTGTTGTGATCGGTTAGTGGGGTCAGTGTGTGCTGTGATCAGTTAGGGGGGTCAGTGTGTGCTGTGATCGGTTAGCCGGGCTGGTGTGTGCTGTGATTGGCAGCACTCGGCGCCTGGTCGGGAAATGTCATGCCCCTTACCATAGCCGCCTGCTGCGAGCTTCAGTGTAAATATTGCATCAAAATCAAATAAATTCGAGAGTGATTTAAACCCGGATGATTGTAACCACTCTAAGTTCATCTGCTTTGGGAAAGCTAGCGTGTCTCCGACATAGTGATAACACTCATTGCCTTTTCTAGTGCAGCTCAACCAGGTCTCGTCCCATTCGTCTGTATTTTTGATATCACAAATCCTGGAAAATATGCGTTGTAATCCAAACGAGTCGTTCATTGTAGTTTTTGAAAAGTGATTTCTGTTAAATAAAGTATCTCATTTTGAATTGGACTTTGAGCTTTGTAACTTTGCAGATCTTTTTTATGCTCAAACAGCAACATTACAGACTAACTAAAGTTGAAAAAGTGAAAAAGCATAATAGAACCCCTTTAAGGTTTACAACAAAAACTTGGTCCGATTTTCGCATTGGTCTGAGCAAAAATATGGCACAGACTGAATGAATTCAATGTAAATCCACAGTTTGACAGCAGGTGGCGCTCATGAACAGCAGAACAGAGCTGTTTCCACGGTAACCTCTGCTTTATTACACATTACACGGAAAGCAAATGCCATCGAAGCTTTTCTGAAGACAGTCGGTTTCCTATTATAAATTCATACAAATAATTCAATCATACAGTACATTCTTTCATATAATTTCCCTCAGCAGTCTGCCTTCAGTCATGTTTTCACACAAAATGAAACTATACTCTGCGTGTTGCGTCTGCGTGAGACTCTTAACTTTGATTAAAGCTGAGCAGTATTTACTGTGAGTTTTTCAAATCACGATAATCAAACACAGGTTTAATGATAATTAAAATATGAAACGGGATCATTATGTCAAAAATGTCAAGTATGTCTCGGCGAGCGACGTGTTGGAGACCCCTGCTATAGAGTAAATCTGCTGGTATCGTCCAGCGCTAATCTGCTAAATGTGATTTTAAGGCAAGAAGATATTCTAAACAAACTGAAGCATGATTGTGTTCATTGTGAAGCTGCTTTGAAACGATGTGTATTGTGAAAGTGCTATCTAAATAACGAGGCCTGCTGGATGTTGTCTGATTTGGTTAGGTTACAGTAATGACGCTCGACTGCAGGAGGCTCTGCGGCAGGACGCGTCTCGTAAGGGATCGGTGGTCAACGTCAACCCTGTCAACACACGGCCCCAGAACGACACGCCAGAGATCCGCAAGTACAAGAAGAGGTTCAATTCAGAGATCTTGTGCGCTGCTCTCTGGGGTGAGTGACCGCAGGGCATGATTCCTGAGCCCAAAGACCAGATTCACCAGCACTCTAACTGTGAATAAAAGCCCAGATTCTGAGGAACTATCGTTCTGTGATATTGATATGCCAGTGCAAATGAGCTTTTGTGTCTTACATGTGCAAAGCATTATTTTGATGAGAAACGCATGTCTCACAGATCCTGATTCATTTACACTATTACATTATATGTCCTAGTTGTATTCTTCTTAAATTAAAGCTGCAGTCAGGAAGTTTTGCCTCTTTGTCTCCATCTCTGTTTGAAACCTGTAATGAAGAATTATCTTCATTTCGTGGGTTGTAAATTTTCACCGGATAATGACATCTGAACGAGTAACAAGTCTGACACTTCTGTTCTGACCAACTGAGGAAAAAGCATTACAATAAATTGCGCTACCAATGGTGATTAAATGTAACGATCGCTTAATTAGCTCATATCAAATCAAACCATGCAAATTATTTTTTCTCAAATTGTTATTGTTAACAACATCAGCACTACGTGTATTAGCGTGTAGATTTCAATTTCTGCACAGTCTAATCTAATTATCACACCATTTGAATTTCATATAAGGAACTATGCTCCCTTCAAACTGGTTGTCTTTAAAATACAAATCTTGTGTAATCCCAGGCTATCTGTAATCAGAAGCACATTTATAACTGGAATATCATTTAATTTCATTCACATGTGTTTCATAAACACATAATCCTTTCTGGATTACAATCCGCCATCAAAATAATAAGTTTAATTATTCAGGCTGCTGTGAGAAAAGGCTATAAACGATCTGCCACCTGCAGTATCCTCACATGTGATAGCCTAGTAGCCGGGACAACTTCTTTATGTTTACAGACATGACGTAATGACGCAGTGCCATGCTCGAATTTCCCATGAATACCTGCCTGTACCACTCAAATTAGAAAACATTATTATAAGCTGACCGTTGTGAATCGGGCTAAAGTAAGGAGATAGTTTCTAACATTGGCTGGTTATGTACTTGCTCAAATATTGAAAAAAGAACAGTAGGCTTTGAACAGTGTCATCTGAACCATCAGCTGGCTGGAGTGTGTTGATGACCCTCTTTAGGCAGCTCTGGCGTGATGTGTTCAGTGGATCAGCTGTGACGTGTGTGTGTGTCTGCAGGAGTGAATCTGCTGGTGGGCACAGAGAGCGGCCTCATGCTGCTGGATCGCAGCGGTCAGGGCAAGGTCTACCCGCTCATCAGCCGCAGACGCTTCCAGCAGATGGACGTTCTGGAGGGACTCAATGTGCTGGTGACCATATCAGGTAACGCCTGGAGGAGGTTTCTGTGTCACGCCGCTGTTGTGTAACATCCTCTGTGTGATCCAGCTCTCTCGCGCACACACACACACACTCACACTCACGCACACCCTCACTCACACTCATGCACACACTCACACGCACACACACTCACACACACGCACACCCATACACACACGCACACACTCAATCAAGCGCACACTCATACACACGCACACACTCACACTCACTCACGCACACTCTCATGCACACACACACTCACACACACACACTCTCATGCACACACACACTCACACACACACACTCAAGCACACACTCACTCACGCACACACTCACACACGCACTCACACTCAAACACACACACACACACACACAAACTCACACTCAAGCACACACTCACTCACACTCAAGCACACACACACACACACACACACTCACTCACACACAAGCAAACACACACACACACTCACTCACTCACTCACATGCACACTAACACTCACACACACACTCACGCACACACACACTCACACACACACACACACTCACGCACAAACACACAAACTCACTCACGCACACTCACTCACGCACACACACTCACAAGCACACACACTCACAAGCACTCACTCACACACACTCACGCACACACTCACACACACGCACATTTACACATGCACACATACACACTCATGCACACACACTCACGCGCACACACACACTCACTCACTCACGCGCACACTCACTCACACGCACGCACACACACACGCTCACACTCACGCACACACACTCCCATGCACACTCACTCACGCACACATTCACACTCACGCACAAACACACAAATTTCACTCACACACACTCACTCACTTACTCATACACACACACAAGCACACACTAACACGCCCACACACACACTCTCACACACGTACACACTCTCACACACGCACACTCTTACACTCACTCACGTAAACTCTCATGCACACTCACTCACTCATACACACTCACACTCAAACACACACACTCACTCACTCACACACACACACGCACACTCACACACACGCACACACACTCACGCACACACATACACTCACACTCACTCAAGCACACACACACACACACACTCATTCACGCTCACACTCACTCACACACACGCACACACACTCACGCACACTCATTCACTCACACACTCATGCACACTCACACTCACTCACGCACACTCTCATGCACACTCACTCACGCACACACTCATGCACACTCACTCACGCACACACTCACACAAACACACTCACTCACACACACTCAAGCACACACTCACACACACATGCACACTCACGCACAGACTCATTCACGCACACATTCACTCACTCACACACACTCACACTCACTCACGCACTCACACACGCACACACACACACACTCACTCACTCACACTCAAGCGCACACACACACACACACACCCACACTCATTCACACTCACTCACACTCAAGCA
The DNA here is from genome assembly GCF_001515645.1 of Sinocyclocheilus grahami. Taxonomy (NCBI): domain Eukaryota; kingdom Metazoa; phylum Chordata; class Actinopteri; order Cypriniformes; family Cyprinidae; genus Sinocyclocheilus; species Sinocyclocheilus grahami. Next base: position 255,432 of record NW_015506207.1, on the reverse strand, counting down.
CACACACCCACTCACACACATGCTCACTCACTCACGCACACTCTCATGCACACTCACTCACGCACACACTCACACACACGCACACACACACACTCACTCACACTCAAGCACATGCACACACACTCACGCACACACTCACTCACACAGACACACACTCACGCACGCACTCACTCACGCACACTCTCATGCACACACGCACACACTCACTCTCTCGCACACACTCACGCACACACTCACGCACGCACACACACTCACTCACTCACACTCAAGCAAACACTCTCTCACACGCACACTAACACTCACACGCACACTAACACTCTCACGCACACACACACTCACGCACACACACACACAAACACACACACGCACACACACTCACAAGCACTCACTCACACACACTCACGCACACACTCACTCAAGCACACACGCACACATTCACACATGCACACACACACTCACGCACACACTAACACGCCCACACACACACACACTCACGCACAAACACACAAACTCACACACTCACACTCTCACGCACACACACTGACTCACACACACTCTCACACTCACTCACGCAAACTCTCATGCACAATCACTCACTCACACACACACTCACTCACACACACGCACACTCACACTCACTCACGCACACATTCACACTCACGCACAAACACACAAATTTCACTCACACACACTCACTCACTTACTCATACACACACACAAGCACACACTAACACGCCCACACACACACTCTCACACACGTACACACTCTCACACACGCACACTCTTACACTCACTCACGTAAACTCTCATGCACACTCACTCACTCATACACACTCACACTCAAACACACACACTCACTCACTCACACACACACACGCACACTCACACACACGCACACTCACTCACGCACACACATACACTCACACTCACTCAAGCACACACACACACACACACTCATTCACGCTCACACTCACTCACACACACGCACACACACTCACGCACACTCATTCACTCACACACTCATGCACACTCACACTCACTCACGCACACTCTCACACACTCACACGCACTTACACTCACTCCCACTCAAGCACACACACGCACTCAAACTCACACTCAAGCACACACTCACTCACACTCACTCACACTCAAGCACACACACACTCACTCACACACACGCTCACACTCACTCACGCACACACACACACTCGCTCACACTCACACGCACACACACACACTCGCTCACACTCACACTCAAGCACACACACGCACGCACACACTCACTCACTCACACAGACGCACACTCACGCACACACTCACTCACCCTCGCACACTCTCATACACACTCACTCATGCAGACACACACACAAACTCACACACACACACACTCAAGCACACACGCACACACTGACACTCTCGCACACACTCATTCACGCACACACTCACGCACACTCACTCACGCACACTCAAGCAAACACTCACACACTCACTCACACGCACACTAACACTCACTCACTCACACACACACACTCTCACGCACACACATTCACGCACACACTCATGCACTCACTCACACACACTCACGCACACACTCACACTCACACACACAAGCACACACTAACACGCCCACACACTCACGCAAACACGCACACACACACACACTCACGCACAAACTCACTCACGCACACACTCACTCACGCACACTCACTCACACACATGCACACTCACACACACTCACGCACACACTCATTCACGCACACATTCACACGCACACACACACACACTCTCATGCACACATTCACACTCACACACACAAGCACACACTAACACGCCCACACACTCACGCAAACACGCACACACACACACACTCACGCACAAACTCACTCACGCACACACTCACTCACGCACACTCACTCACACACATGCACACTCACACACACTCACGCACACACTCATTCACGCACACATTCACACGCACACACACACACACTCTCATGCACACATTCACACTCACACACACAAGCACACACTAACACGCCCACACACTCACGCAAACACGCACACACACACACACTCACGCACACACTCATTCACGCACACATTCACACGCACACACACACACTCTCATGCACACATTCACACTCACACACACACGCACACACTCACACGCACACACACACACACTCTCATGCACACATTCACACTCACACACACACGCACACACTCACACGCACACACACACACACTCTCATGCACACATTCACACTCACACACACAAGCACACACTAACACGCCCACACACTCACGCAAACACGCACACACACACACACTCACGCACAAACTCACTCACGCACACACTCACTCACTCACGCACACACTCACACGCACACTCACTCACACACTCTCTCACTCGCACACTCACGCACACACTCACACTCTCACTCACGCACACACTCACTCACGCACACTCACACTCACTCACGCACACTCGCACACACTCACACTCACTCACACTCAAGCACACACATGCACTCACACTCACTCACACTCAAGCACACACACGCACTCACACTCAAGCACACAAACGCACTCACACTCACACATGCTCACACTCACTCACGCACTCTCATGCACACTCACTCACGCACACACGCGCACACAAACACACTCACACACACTCCCGCACACACTCACTCACTCACAGACGCACACTCGCGCACACACTCACTCACTCACGCACACTCTCATGCACACTCACTCACGCACACACTCACACACGCATATACACTCGCACACAAATTCACACACACACACTCAAGCACACACGCACACTCACACTCACTCACGCACACACTCACACTCTCTCGCACACACTCATTCACGCACACACTCATGCACACTCACTCACGCACACTCAAGCAAACACTCACACACTCACTCACTCACTCACACGCACACTAACACTCACTCACACACACACACACTCTCACGCACACACACACACATTCACGCACACACTCATGCACACACACACTCACGCACACTCACACTCAAGCACACTCACGCACACACTCACTCACACAGACGCACACTTGCGCACACACTCACTCACGCACACACTCACACACGCACACACACTCACACACAAATTCACACACTCACTCACGCTCACACTCTCGCACACACTCATGCACACTCACTCACGCACACTCAAGCAAACACTCACACACTCACTCACTCACTCACACGCACACTAACACTCACCCACACACACACACACTCACGCACACACTCACTCACACAGACGCACACTTGCGCACACACTCACTCACGCACACACTCACACACGCACACACACTCACACACAAATTCACACACTCACACTCACACTCAAGCACACACGCACACTCACACTCACTCACGCACACACTCACTCACACTCTCGCACACACTCATGCACACTCACTCACGCACACTCACACTCACTCACGCACACTCACACTCACTCACGCACACTCACACTCACTCACGCACACTCACACTCACTCACGCACACTCACACTCACTCACGCACACTCACACTCACTCACGCACACTCACACTCACTCACGCACACTCACACTCACTCACGCACACTCACACTCACTCACGCACACTCACACTCACTCACGCACACTCACACTCACTCACGCACACTCACACTCACTCACGCACACTCACACTCACTCACGCACACTCACACTCACTCACGCACACTCACACTCACTCACGCACACTCACACACGCACACACACGCACACTCACACAAACACACTCACTCACACACACACTCAAGCACACACTCACGCACACACTCATTCACGCACCCATTCACTCACTCACACGCACACTCACTCACGCACACGCACATACTCACACTCCCTCACACTCAAGCACACACACGCACTCACACTCAAGCACACACACGCACTCACACTCACATTCAAGCACACACACACTCACTCACACTCACACTCACTCAAGCACACACACACTCACTCACACACATGCTCACACTCACTCACGCACTCTCATGCACACTCACTCACGCACACACACACACACGCACACACACACTCACACTCGCTCACACTCACACTCAAGCACACTCACACACACTCACGCACACACTCACTCACTCACACAGACGCACACTCTCATGCACACTCACTCACGCACAAACTCACACGCACACACACTCACACACAAATTCACACACACACACACTCACACTCAAGCACACACTCACACTCTCTCGCACACACTCATTCACGCACACACTCCACACACACACACTCACGCACACACACACTCACTCACACTCAAGCACACACATGCACACACTCACACACACACACTCACTCACACACACACTCAAGCACACACTCACACACACACGCACACACTCATTCACGCACACATTCACTCACACTCACTCACGCACACTCACACACGCACACACTCACTCACACTCAAGCACACACACACACACACACTCATTCACAGTCGCTCACTCTCACTCACACACACGCTCACACTCACTCACTCACACTCACGCACACTCACTCACGCACACACACACACACACTCACTCACACTCACACTCACACACACACACACACACACACACTCATTCACAGTCGCTCACTCTCACTCACACACACGCTCACACTCACTCACTCACACTCACGCACACTCACTCACGCACACACTCACACACGCACACACACACACACACGCACTCACACTCAAGCACACACTCAAGCACACACTCACGCACACACTCACTCACTCACACAGACGCACACACTCACACTCACACTCTCATGCACACTCACACACACACTCACACACGCACACACACAAATTCACACACACACTCACACTCAAGCACACACGCACACTCACTCACACACACACTCACACACACACTCACTCACGCACACACTCACACTCTCTCGCACACACTCTCTCACACACACGCACACTTACATTCACTCACGCACACACTCACACTCACACACGCATTCCGATAATTCTCCCGTAATATTGGGCATAACTCGCAAGAATCAGCAAACACTTCCAAAACTAACTGTTGTGGCTTGACTGTACTGTACACACAACACAGAGCAAAAACATGTAAAGCAACCCAAAACAGCTCGTGGAAACCACAGCGGCTCTCATCAGCTGGACCAGAAGAGCAAGAGAACTCTTGAGAGTACTTCTCTTTGTTTTTTTGTAGGGAAGAAGAATAAATTGCGTGTGTACTATCTGTCCTGGCTGAGGAACAAGATCCTCCATAATGACCCTGAGGTGGAGAAGAAGCAGGGCTGGACCACCGTAGGAGACCTTGAGGGCTGTGTGCACTACAACGTCGGTGCGTGGTCATATCTCTTCATATCATATCATAGCTGTGCTATTTCTGCTCCTTACTCAGGTGTTGATCTGATCGTCTGTTGCTGTGTTTGGTCTGTAGTGAAGTACGAGAGGATCAAGTTCTTGGTTCTGGCCCTGAAGAATTCAGTCGAGGTGTACGCCTGGGCTCCCAAACCCTACCATAAGTTCATGGCTTTCAAGGTAAATAAGCTGACATGAGCGTGAGTGCTGTTCTGAGCTGTCTCGCTCTTCACCGCACACTTCTGAGGATGCCACTTAGAGCCTAGACTAACAGTGAGCATGAGAAAACATATGAAATGATTCAGTGTAGTCTGTTTATAGGGTTGGTTAAATACAGAAGCTGCATGGAGTTCCACGGTCTGCAGTTATTGCTTAAATGACACCCAGCGCAGTGACTTCACGTCATTTGTTCTGTGCATTAGAACATGTGGCATTCATGAGAACATGTTTATGTGTGTTTGCAACCATTATTCTGGTGGAAATTTTGCAACATAAGTGTGCAACTTCTGCTCACACAGTTGCTAGTGAATGAGAGCCAGTGTTAGCATGTATTCTTTTTAATTTGATAAAAATTGTTCATTTAGGGATTTGGGGGACTTGGTCTTCCAGGTATGAAATCGTCTGCATTAATTGTTCATGAGGTTTTATGCTATGAGTGAGGTTTTCCAGAGACCAGGGCCCGGTTGCATGAAAGTCCTTAAGTAATTTGACTTAGGAGTATCCCTGAGGGGAAAAAGTTCCCGGAGGTAAGGGATTTCTTTAAAAATGAGCGTTGCAACAAACGTCTTAACTGTCACCCTTACCTAAGTGTTTATACTAAGCGTTTCACTGTAGTTTCTGACCACATACGGCAATGGGCGCCGCGGTTACTATAGTTACCACATCTGACAATAAACGTAGATATGACAATAAACAGAACATAACTAAATACAAACCTAACCAACTAAAACACGAACAAACATTAAATAAACATGAGCGCTGCCCGTTTCTGCGCTGCTTTGAGTACAGTCGTTGCCAAGGAAACCGCTTTGTTTCTGCAGTGAAAGCGCCTCCTGCTGACTAATGACGGAAAATTGACCAAATGTGAAAACTGACGCTGCAAACACGCAGGGTTGTAAATGTGAACAGGTGGATCGACAAGAAGATAATGCATTATAACAATCTAAACAATTAAGACAAACATTTCATTTATATTGTTATTTAATTAATGTAATAATTGATTAATAATAATTGTTTAAATTAGTATAATAATTGATACAACTCTCACAACTTTTTGTTTTGTGAAAACTTGTAAGTCATGCTTTTTACAGTCATTTTGCAGTCCTACTGTGCTCATATGATATTTTATTTCTGCAGGTCTTAAAAAATATCTTAAGACTTACATTTGAGTTTAAAAAACCTGCAGATACTGAGTTTAAGATGACTTGAGGGAGCTGTTTTGGTCCCTTAAAGGGGTCATAGGATGCTACATGCACTTTTACAAGTAGTTTGAACTTAAATGTGTGTTGGCAGTGTGTGTACACAACCACCCTATAATGATAAAAATCCACCCAGTGCTTTTTTAAAAATGTCAAGAGCCGCTGAAGACACAGTGGATTACATTGTTTCTGAAGGGAATGCGCCTCCGATCTACATAAATGCGTCTATGTTCGCGCGAATCATTCGTGATCCAGCTTCACCTCCAGAAGAAGTGAGTGTAAGGTTTTGTAATGAATCTTTGCAAATCGCCTTTCCTAATAATGTGCTAATTAGCAAGTTTCACGATGAATGCGGCTAAAGTAAACCGTCTCTCTGAGAGCAGCTCGGAAGAGAGGGGCGGGGGCAGCAGAGCTCATTAACATTTAAAGGGAAATGCTACAAAAACGGCTTGATCTGAAAAGAGCTGATTTTGACAGGGTAAAAAAGGGGTTTTTACACTACCACTGAGAAATTTTAACCAAACTATGTTATAGACTTTTCTTTAAGACCCTAAAGAATCATATCAACTTGTGGAAAATGGGCATCCGATGACCCCTTTAAATTTATTAAGGAGAAATGGTTACTAAGGACTTTGTAGCAACGCTTAAGGGAACACTTCGATAATTAAGGGGAATACTTAATGGCAGCCTTAAGTTGACCCTTAGGATTTTTCTTGCAACCCAAGTTTCACTAAGGGTTCCCTTAACCTTATAACTAAGGGATTTCTTAGCTTGAGGGCTTTCCTGCAGCCGGGCCCAGCACTCCTCGTTTGAGGAAGTTAGCGTGCAATGACTTTAACATAAACTACACAGAGGCACAATATCACTGCAGTCACTTTCAGAGCGATTGTTCCAGCTGATAAATGATGAAAACATTGTCAGAATCCAGCTGACTATAAGGAGCCTGAGCGCGCTTCATGATAAACACATCAAGCTAATGTAGTTATGGTTCTAGTTCTCGTTCCGGGTGTGAATGGGCCTCATAGCTGAGTGGATAACCGGAGGCGTTTTCCTCTCTGTGTGGCAGTCCTTCGGTGATCTGGTGCACAAGCCGCTGCTGGTTGACCTCACGGTTGAAGAAGGCCAAAGGTTAAAGGTCATCTACGGGTCCTGCTCTGGCTTTCATGCCGTGGATGTGGACTCGGGAGCCGTCTACGACATCTATCTGCCGACTCACGTATGTAGAGCTGGAGAAGAGCATTGAGCTTGTTCATCTGAGCTGTGCTCCTGACCCTTCACCTTCTCTCTCTCCATTGCTTCTAGATCCAGAGCAGCATCCAGTCACACGCCATCATCATCCTGCCCAACACGGACGGCATCGAGCTGCTGGTGTGCTACGAGGACGAGGGCGTGTATGTCAACACCTACGGCCGCATCACTAAAGACGTGGTGCTGCAGTGGGGCGAGATGCCCACCTCCGTCGGTGCGTTCCTGCAGTCCTGTGTTATTAGCCAACAGCTGCCAGTCAGAGTCCAGCTGCAGCAGTCGTTGTACTTGAGCTGCACTGCGTTACGTGAAGTCACACATCTCTTCTGTCAGAGCATGCTCAACACAGGCCAGCTGCTGTAGGCTTGATCCAAACCACCTGTGACCAGTGTAATGATTTCCATGTTTGTCAGATTCTGGGAAAGTAAAGTACACGTGATGGATTGGCACAGCGGTTCAGTGCAGAGTCAGGTTGCTCATTTCAGACACAACATAAAACAACAACACAGATACTGTAATGCACAGGAAGCAAAGGTGGGTCACAGCAGCCGCTGTAAAGTAAGAGTTCAGCCTAGCCGTTAACATCCTACATATAGAAAACTCTGTATATATACTTTCTCTCTTCTGACTGTCTGACTGATCATCTGTCTCTAAACTAGGGCTGGACGATATCGCCAACATTCATATCACAATATAGTTCTTAATTTCGGTCGATACGATATAATTCCGATATCGATATGAACAGCATTTATCTGAAATAGAAATCTTTTGTAACATTATAAATGCCTTTATCATCACTTTTGATCCATTTTAAGCATCCTTGCAAAATAAAAGTAGTAATTTCTATCATTTCTTTCCCCCCCAAAAAAAATGATACTGACTCCAAGCATTTGAATGGAAAAGCGTATGTTACAAAAGCTTTTTATTTCAGATAAATGCTGATCTTTGGATCTTTCTATTCATCAAAGAATCCTGAAAATTTGTTTTAAACATTGATAATAATCAGAAATGTTTCTCGAGCAGCAGATCAGCATATTATACTGATTTCTGAAGATCATGAGACACTGAAGACTGGAGGAATGATGCTGAAAATACAGCTGCGCATCACAGAAATACATTACAGTTTAACACATATTCACATAGAACACAGCTGCTTTAAATTGTAAAAATGTTTCAACATTTGACTGTTTTTGCTGTACTTTGGATCAAATAAATGCAGACTTGGTGAGCAGAAGAGAATTCTTTAAAAAAAAATCTTAAAACATTAAAAATCTTACTGTTGAAAAACCTTTGACTGGTAATGTAGGGTGGCTGATTATTGTTATAGATTGAAACAAATGTGCTTCAGCCAGGATAAAGAATATGAAAAGTGCTCTGAGTTGCTGCAGAAAAAATAGAGCACCAATAAAAGCATGTTGCTGGAAATGGGTTTATTATTGAAAATGCGAACTGATTGTCTGCCAGCAGGAGGCGCTGTGAGAGCGGCAGAACTAGCGGTTTCTCCGGTAACGACTGTAATCTCTGCAGCTCCGCTCATGAACGCTACTTTATCAGATAAACATGCCATCTAAACTATTCTGAAAACAGTCGGTTCCCTTCAGAGATACATTCATATAAAACACCCGCGCCGTGTTATAATTGTGAAACGTGCAGTGCCCATGTTTATTCAACGAAGTCAAACGGCACAAATAAATCAATGTATGGGAAACACTGGTAATGTATATCGAAATATCAGAAATGTGTTTAAAAATCATATCACGTTAGTAAAAAAAAAATATTGCGATACATATTGATATTGAATTATTGTCCAGCCCTACTCTAAAGTGTATTTTTCTTCTATTTTGAAAGGTCATGGAATCTGATTTTTAATATATTTTTTTGCAAATTTAAACAAAATTGCATTTATGGACTCCCATATCCACGTAGAAGCTTATCCTACTACTTTACTTCAGTGTAGTATAGTTAGCTCTTGCGTGTGGTTTGCTTTGAACCCTGTATTGTGCTGTGACTGGGAGCTTCTTTATGTGGTAACTTACTGAGCTATTGTATAGGCAGCTCAAATGGCCAATACTGCTGTTAGGGCTCAGGCAGGTAACCCATTGTGCACTGATTTTCTTCTCCTTACTTCTGCCATGAGAGTTAATGGGAGTCAGAGATGATCTTCTCAGTCGCTGACACACCGTCTGAACTCCAGAGTTTAAGTTTTAAGGATCTAGCAGTGACTTTGGACTTCATTAAAATGATTTTCGAGACATGTAGAGCTTGTAGAGAGCCCCGCTGCTGACAGAATGACTGAATGAGCTCAGTATCTCAACATGAAGCAGCTGCGCAATATCACGTTCATAATCAAAGGCCATTCATCTGTGATTATGAACGTGATATTGTGTAGCTTGTCAGTGAGCTACAGCTCTGTGTAGTAAACGCCGCTCCATCTGAAAGCACGTGCTGGAGATTTACTACTAATCACAGAACCGCTTTACTGATGAGATACACATGACTATCACATCACAGCCCTAACTCCAAATAAAGTTTATATCAGTAAGTCTCAAGTGATATGTAAGTAAATATATGAATAGATTTGAACTATACTTAGTTTGAAATAAATGTTTTTAAAATACAGTACTCTTTTACTAGGGTAAATATGCCATATGTCATGCCATAGCATCATTAAACTAAAATCTAACAATGGACAAAAGTGTTTTGACTCCATAAAGGCTGCTGTGTAATAGCTTATAAAGAATCAAGGGGAAGCATTTTAATAATGCTGAATGCAGAATCGAATCGCATCAGATGTAATTGTGAATTAAACTGTGAAGCCACTGCACCATTGAGCTGCTCCTGGCTTGTAGCCCACATCTGCTCAGTGTTTAATCTCTTCTGGGGCTTGATCCCGTGACGGTCCCCACGCTCCGAAGCGCCTCAGTCTGCAGGTGTGGTCATGAACCAAGCCGGACACAGTCAGACTGCTGACTGCGCTTTCTTTTGGAGACATTTCTGCTCAAAACGCACTCCTGCTAAATGATGCCCTCGTGTTTTTATGTTGTAATATCTGTTTAATGCATCTGTTACAGCACTCGATCAGTCAGTAGACCCAGCCAATGAGACTGAATGTAGCCTAGCTTGACCTATGCGTGTGTGATTGTGTTTGTGTGTCTTGCAGCGTATATCCGCTCTAACCAGATCATGGGCTGGGGAGAGAAGGCCATAGAGATCCGCTCGGTGGAAACGGGCCACCTGGATGGAGTTTTCATGCACAAAAGAGCACAGCGACTCAAGTTTCTGTGTGAGAGGAATGACAAGGTGCGCTTTTGGAGGCTCTTTTACTGTCAAATCAGTTCATGGGCTTTACCTGTGCGATGCGTAAAGATGAAAAATATTTCTGAAATTTCTATTATTATCTTGAATTACTGAATGATGGAGATGTATTAATTCCATGTTTAACAGTAATACGAGTCTGATGGGAACCGTCATTCAGAATAACATCGGTCAAACGTGATCTGTTATAACCATGTAAAAAAGTGTAAATGTGCTTGTTTCTGTGTTCTGCTGTTGGTGTGAATGATGGCTCTTGAGAGGTTCTGTGAGATACTCTGAAGACTGGGTGACACTCTGTGTGTTCTGCAGGTGTTCTTCGCCTCGGTGCGCTCCGGCGGCTCCAGTCAGGTGTACTTCATGACGCTGGGACGCACCTCTCTGCTCAGCTGGTGAAGAAGCGTCGGGGTTCTGGCCGCTGGAGGACTGACAAACACACTGATGATGCAGCCTGCTGCATGAGGGACGGCTCGAGTGTCTACAGTATTATTGCTAGTCTGTGTAAATGTCTTTCTCTAGAGTTTAATCAAACCTGACTCCGCTGAGAGGAGCGCTGCTGTCGTGTCTCTCGCTCACACAATGGTGAAACGCTCAATGGCTTTGTTTTGTCATGTATTTTTTATTTATGGCTTGTATTTATTTCTAGGGTTTTGTTTTTGTGAGCAGTAATGTGGAGGGTTCCTGAGAGCTGGCTCTGTGTGGAGCGTCTGATGAAGTGCACCGCTGCGTCAGCTTCAGTTCTGCTTCTCATCAAACACAAGGATTCAGATCAATTACTCTCTGTTGCCTCTCTTTCATCATCTTGTCTGCTCTCACGCCGCCTCTTCTCTTCTTTTCCTTTTTAGTCACTTATCCTCTTATCTTATCCTCTTTTTCTTCTGCCATGTGTCAGATGACCGTGGCCTTGTTCCTGTTGTTTGAATTGTGCTTCAGAATGACGAGTGAAGGAGTTTAAATCAGGCTGTTTAACGAGCATCTCCACTGCCTCCAAACCTCGAACCTGACCGTCATTATGTTTTGAGAAACCGAGAGTGAAAGTAGTTCTGCCATTTCATGCATTGGACCTGGAAACTGAATCTGAACTGTCCACTCAACGTCCAGACCACAAACCAGTCATAAAACTGACATTTGAATCGTTTTGTACGTTTTTTCGTGCGCTTGACCAATGAGTTTTGGAGATTCGTGGATTTCATCACCATCACAAACGGAGGAGTAAAGATGGCCGTGATGAAACGCTACCTTCAGTCGGATGTGAAAGACCATCTTGGTCATGGACTGTGATTATGAGGAGTTGAACCTGAACTGTGTTTATTTAATGAAAGGCAGGACTGAGGAAAGAAGCAATTGAACCAAATGAAAGAGATGAGCGTGCACGAGTCCAGAGACGCTTCTGCTGCCCCTGCTTTTGTTCTGTCTTCTCTTCCTGTTTTTAAAGTTTACACAGACACACACACACACACACACACTCTCTTCTGCTGACTGCAGTGAATCTGCTGGATGATGTCTGTTATGATTACTGGAGGTATTTTCTCTGTTTAGTTCACCTCTCCACACACACACTATAGGTTTACATGTTCTATAAGTTCTATATTTATGTTTCTTGTATTATTTAGCATTAGATCATTTTAAGAACTTTCAGTGAGATTTGTCATAAGAAGAAGGTGAATCAGGCCAAAGGCAAACTCTAAGAGTGAAGCGAACATGTTTAGAAAAGCCACGAAATGAAAGCTGCTTTAACTTTGAGAGTTTCTCAGTCCTTCACACAGTTAAACACAGCTAGCGATTGTGATGTTTCAGTTCTTGCCCTGATCTAGTGACCTGAAGTAAATTCAGCTGGAAAAAACAAGCAAGGTTTTGTAAATCTAATGTTCATTACTGCGTTTTATTTGAAGTTTTTTTTATCATAGTTTCAGCCATAATTCTTGTTGATTAACGGGTGATAATGATCCGGATGGTGTTTCCTCAGCGCTGCTTTGGCTTTCTGAAGCTGGTTGTCTGTTTTCAGTCGTGGCACTGTACTGTATGTCCTCTCTCTCTCTCTCTCTCTCTCTCTATATATAGACAGGACGTCCTGTATTTTCCTGATGGTCCTTTCTTTGGAAATAAAGTGGGTTTACTATAAGGAGTGATGCCTGTGTGTCATGTAAATGATGTTTCTTCACTCTGCTGTCTGTTGTTAGGAAAGCTGCAGAAGAGGAAGGCCAGTGTTGAACTTCAGATAGAGAGGAATGACAAACGAAGCCTACTGGAGACAGATTTCTGTTTTCTGTTCAATAGCCCTAAGCACTGTAAGATTTTGAGAATCTCAGACACTGATAACTGTTAAGCGGAGCCATTTGTCTGGACCGGAGGAGGGCCACAGTCTGAAGAGACAAAGAACTCTTAGGAGAATCAGCATCTGAACACTGTCTAACAAGCCTCACAGCCTCATTCAACACAACACACCCAACTGAGAGAGACAACAGTTTCACACCTTATGAACGATTACACTAGAGATCACCGAAACCACTGTTAGTCAGACTAACAATGCAACTGTTCGTGTTTGATGTCATTGGAGAGGTCTCTGGGTGTCTGGTAAAAGGTCTCATTCTCTTAACAATAGAACAGCCAACAGACTACTCCCAGTGTCTCATGCAAACTACCTTCTGTCCCAAACGGTGTTAACTCTACTCGATCAATGCAAATTCCAATTATTAGTCCCTGTCTCCATTCCCTGTCTGGATGTCTGTGTTGGAAGAAGCTCGGGGTCTTCTGTAGCCGGAATGAGCCTGCGGTATAAAGCGTGTTCACGCGCGTCATACTATGTGTTTGTCTCAAGTATGCATCTTACTCTTAGATTCATCTTTGAGATTTTGGTATCTTTGAATTGGCTATGTAATTGGCATAATACATATTCACCTGACTAATAATAAATTGTTATATTTGTTTTCATTCTGAGATCATTGACTCTGATTAATTGTGCTAAGTCTATAACACTGCAAATCTGCGCTCAGGTTAGCAACAGACTAAACTGATGTTTCAGAGCTCCGGCTAACACATTGGCACTAGTTATGTATATTTAGACTGTAGAGGCTATTGGGTTTTTCCGTTTAGAGCAACAGTGTGTTGTTGACCAACCTACATTTGGGTCAGCCTCAACCTCTGGTTATTGCCAAATTATTCTAACTAAGTGTACGTGAGAAATCACAGCATGATTATATAAAGTTACTTAGAAGTTAAGTTGGTCAACTTGGTTCTATAATAACAGTCATGACCTCGGGTTAGATATAGTCTTACCTTAATTAAGTGTTTACAGATCTATGGGGACTAATACAAGTATTCTAGAATGAGCAAAGTATGGCCCGGGCCATCCAGAATATTATCAATCGCCTCTGTCTAATGACCGAGACTGACGAGTTCCGGCCGGTACCAGACTCAATGTGTTATAGGAATACGATTAATGAGATTCAATACGATTAAAGAGTGAAACAATAATCAAATGCCAGAATAATAATAATAATTGTAACGGGACTGACGAGACGTGAGACGTGTGGATCCATCTGCAAGCTTTTATTTCAGAGACGTGGTATAACCGGCAGGGTCGAACAATGGCAAACAGGTATATGGCGGGCAAAACACAAGAATAGTCCTAGGGCTAGCGTAGGTCACCGATCGGCAGACAGAATCACAGGGGCGAGACTAGAGGAATAAATCCAGGAAAACAGGCAAGGCAAGGAAACACGGGCAGGATAACAGAAACTAGGAATAATAACAGGCTAAGCAATACTTGGCAGAGAATGGTTGTTTGAGTGAGTGTTATATAGTGAGTGAGTGATATGAAACAGCTGTATGCAATCAGTGCAATGAATGATGGGATATGTAGTCCGGGGTGATACGCAACAGTGTGTAGTGCGAGAGTCAATGAAAATGGAAAGGGTGACCTCTGATGGCTAGCAGACGGTAGTTCATGGACAAGATTCGTGACAAATAATAATTAGAAATGAACAAACAACCAACTGGCATTTCAACCTAAATTTGAGTTTTAGGCACCATTGGATGCCTTCCTTGGGCCAGTGGCGTGGACCTTACAGCATGGACCTCACAAGTGTCTTGTTGGAAGAGCAAGATCTCACAGCATTCTGCGCTCGTGAAGATCAGATGCTCTGCAGCTGCTGATACTTTTCATATAAATCTGCAAGATCTCTGGGAGAATGAATCATCTTCATTCGCAACATTCTGAAAACTGACATTTTACAATCTTACAGTCTTATGGTGAATCGTACGATTTTACTGAATCCTTTCCCTCACAATTGCTCATTTCTTCATTTACTAGACACTTATCTAAAGTAATGCAGCAGCTAAAGTGATTCGTGACCGCAAGGCACGAGTACCATGAGAAATACAGCTTCTAGAGACTGCTCTGCTCATCACTCTTGCAGTATATACAGCATATGTGCTACATCTGAACTTTCTCCTCCTGCGTTCTTAACATTATTAATAGAGTGACACTCGGAATATTTTGTTGAATGAATATCTGAACATGAACTATGCCAAAAGAAAGAACAGGGCCTCTGCTTTTAAACAAAAAACATTCTATTCTAGCTTTTTTTGTTTGTTTATTTGATTTCATAATCAAGACTTGAATGTGGGTAAGCTGAGAAAATCACATTTTTGTAAGACTATGTCCGGATCAGATTCAGATCGATGATCAGAAGTGGATTGCTCCCATCAGGATGTTTGATGATCACATTATTTGACATATTCATTTGCTCACATACCCTCCTGACTACCAGCTGGAGTTTTGTGGTTTAGTGATTTCTCTGAGACGTTACATGCCACAGTTGTAAGTCTGGATGTTCTGTGCAGAGCACATTCAGGGCTTTTCAGAGACACCAAATGATTGGATGTTATACCGTGACCACTCCCTCTCTTTGGTCTTTAAAAATGGCTGACATTCATTTAGTGATCTAGTGTAACACTCTAATGGAAATATGATAATATTTTGTAATTATCATTTAAATCTGACTAATTGACCAATTGTTTGTCATAAATCAACATCTCAGGAAAATGTCATGGGGTTTCAAATCAAAATATGAGCTTCTGTTATGAAACTGGACGTTGATTTCATACATGTCCACTGTAGCGGACACCAGGACTTAAAGCATGTTTATTACACATTTTGGGAGACACAACAAATGAATAGAGAAAAAATTATGTATCAATATTCCTATTAAATATCAGATATTATTATGAAAATCTTGCTAATTATTACTCCCATTATTGCACTTATTTGTTCATTCTATGTTGCCTCAAAAACACATTAATATGCAAATTAGATACAGTTTATAGATACATTGTATATAATGGAAAAACTCGTTTATGGCCATTTTACACACATTTTGCATAAAGAAAAAAGGGTTTTAAAAATATCTTTCATAACATAGTTGAGAATCATCTTTATATAAAGTTTGGTATAAAAAAAAATTTGATTTGTGATTAAAACAAAAATTACACTGTTTTAGCCTTTTCATGTATATTCATGTCTTTTTATTTCTTATAAAAAAACAGGACTTTTTAAAGTCCCAATGTTTTCTACAGAGGACATGGCATAACATATGAATAAAATATAATTTTTCAAATGTTTTTCTTATGCTCTAAACCAGGGGTGCCCAACCCTGCTCCTGGCGATGGACTGTCCTGCAAAGTTCAGCTCCACTAAACAATGTAATGACATGAGAAAATACTAAATTCTGGTAGTCAGGAGGATACGCAACCGCTTGTTTCTGCTGCTTCTTCACAGCCAGACGTTCAGTTCTCTCTCAGAAGATGATCTGTGTATCAGATCAGATCTTTACAATGTAATGACATGAGAAAATACTAAATTCTGGTAGTCAGGAGGATACGCAATCGCTTGTTTCTGCTGCTTCTTCACAGCCAGACGTTCAGTTCTCTCTCAGAAGATGATCTGTGTATCAGATCAGATCTTTGTGTACACACACACACACTCAAGTTTATTTGTGAACTGTTAAGAGCAGTAGTTCATTAGGAGTGGTTGAATACTATAAGGACAGTGTGGCAGAATTGAGGAGCAGAACTGTAGTTCATGTCCTGCACAGTGACGCTTCACTATGTGAGTAAATATGAGTGTTTAGTGGTCAAAACTAACCACACAGATGGGGCAAGAAGACTGTGACCTTTCTTTTGGAAGAAATCCCAGCACATGCAATCTCGTCTCGGCTCAAGTACCCAAGAGTATATTACACTCGTGTGAGGTTACAGCATCAGAAAATAACTGATGACAGGACACGTGACTAATGCCATATGTGTTCATGAATCATCTTTAATAGAGAGTGCTGCTGTTAAGAATGACTGAACATCACTGAGTTATGTAGATGTTAATTAAAGGGAACATGGGAAGTACCGCCATCATACTTCAGTCACTGTGAATCTCAAGTAACACATCTGTGCGCGCGTGTGTGTGTGTGTGTGTATAAACATATATATAGAGCAGCGGTGGCGAACTCCGGTCCTGGAGAGCCACAGCCCTGCAGAGTTCAGCTCTAACCCTAATTAAAACTCACCTGCCTGTAGCGTCCTAATAACCGTTCAGACCTTGATTAGCTTGTTCAGGTGTGTTTGAGTAGGGTTGAAGCTCGCCAGGACCGACGTTCGCCACCCCTGATATAGAGCATTTGGATGTAATAATGTGTTTGATTTCATTGCTTTTAGGTTAGGAATCTGATGACATTTGAAGTTGCATTTTTCTTATATACTGCTCCAAAAAAATGAAAGGAACACTTTTTAATCAGAGTATAGCATCAAGTCAGTTAACCCTCTGGGGTCTGAGGGGGTTTTGGGGCCCTGGAGAAGTTTTGACATGCTGACAGTTGTGTTTCTTTCAGTATCTTAAAAACATATTAATGGCTAAAGTCTGATAACACTGTATTCAGCATAATATGTGAGCAGCATGAAAGTACATGTTTGTGTTTTTGAGAAAACAATGTTTAAGTCACTGAAATAAGAGAGTCTCTGTGAAGAGAGGTGACAGAGACAGAGATGGCAGAGAACGCACCCTGTTTGTTTTCTTTATTCTACAAAAGCACAGCGTTTTGCTGTTATTATGAGTGTATAAAAATAAAAGTAGACCCTTTACACGATTGATGTATTGCTCTTATCTGTACAATTAAAACTGAAAGTGTAATTTAAGTTCTTTTCGGCGTTATCAGGAGAAGATGCCACAAAATGTGTATCCGCGTTTGTCGACCCCAGAGGGATAACAGCCTGTGAGAGAGAGCGTTTGCTTGCACACATCTCGTCGTGTGTTGCAGATGTTCTCCAGCAACCCCACAGCAGTCTGTTTGAGTGTGAAGCTCTGTTTCTCTGCGTGTTCTCTGATGAGGAAGCGTGGAGTTTCCCCGTAACCTGTCCGTAAGAGACAGAGAAGCTGCTGGAGTGTCTGCTTCTGTCAGCAAAGCTCTTCACATCAGCATCAGCAACATGCAGGTGAGAGCCAGAGCATTCAGATACATCCCATCCATATCCAGCTTCTGTCTGCTATACATAATGAATTCAAGTGGCTGGACCTTTATTAATAACATATAGGTTTATATGCATGTTCAGAGAGCTCTGGTTTATTAGGGCATTGAGGACAGATGGAGACGATGTTAATGATGTGTTGATGGTGTCCTGCTCTTTCCTGCTAGTGTCTCTTTGATTGCAGCACATGTATTGTCCAGTTTTCCCTGAGATTATTCCTGACCTGGGCTCTGGTAAGGATGAGTTTATGCAACACTTATACTGTATCCATATATGAAGTCCGTGCACGCATCCTCTCGTCTCAGTGTACAAACGATACCACGTTCTGATGTGTACTTTCACAAAATAATAGGCCTGTATGCCTAATATTAAATCATTCAAATACACTCTACTGGAGAGATGAAGAAGAGACAGATTCAGCTTTGAAGCTCTACACAAATCTCTGTACAAATCATTTTGATCATTTGCAGTTGTGAGTGCAGTTTTATTCTGGTAGCCTGTTTATAATGCCACGCTTTTCAGTGTCCGGCAGCACTGCAGTCACGGTTTCCAGTCAGGCGTGACGTCGTTTCTGACTAAATCAGGTCAAATGAAGCTCTTTTGGAGAGTTCAAAATGGCTTGCCAAAGTCAGCGTTCAGGGAAAGGTCCCCCTGGCCTTCTTTGACGTGGAAATCTACTCTGGACGTCTGCCAGTGAACACATGAACGCTCTGGAGAGACACAACAAAAGAGGAAATCTCTCACTGCGCTTGACTAAATCACTTTTCTCACTTCAATAGGAAGAAATATGTGTGTATATATATATATATTTCATTTACACAGTGACGAATATGCAGAGTTTTAATACATTTGATTATTTTATACAATGTAACATTTCTTAACTGTATTTTTTTGTCCTATTGCTTGTAATTAGTTGCTTATTCTTATTTCATCGCTGACTGTTTACTTGTCTTCAGTGAGCCTGAGTTTTAATTTTTTTAGTTTAGGCTAGTATGGTTTTTTTGTGATATTGACACTGGTGACTAGAAAGCAATCTGTTGTATAAAGGGCTGTTTTCTCAGGCTATCATTCTGGTTGTGTTTGTGTTGTTATTGAGAGGAACAGCCGGAGTCAGTAAACTGTGATTTTGATACGGTGCTGCTGCACTACTGTTTGTGGTTGTTGCTTCAGACAGTTGTGTGCTTGTGGGTCCAGAGATCCCGGATTATCGAGTTCAAGGCGAAGCGGTTATCATTAGATTCCCTTTTCTTGAAGATGCAGTGAATAACAGGAGACTGTGAGTGGACAGCAGCTCCGTCACAGCAGCCTGAGGAGCGAGAGGTGTGAGGGGTGATGCTGACCGAGCGCAGGATCCTGCTCCTCAGACTCTGCAACCTAACCCTACATCTTCAGCTCAGAGCTCACAGCTAGCCACTTTACAGTCAGCAAAGAGCTGCAACTAACACTAACATACCTGTACTTACAAACATACTTTACCATCTGTGACCCTGCAGCACAAAAGCAGTGTTAAGTCGCTGGGGGATATTTGTAGCAATAGCCAACAATACATTGTATGGGTCACAATTATACATTTCTCTTTTATGCCAAAAATCATTAGGATATTAAGTAAAGATCATGTTCCATGAAGATATTTAGTAAATCTCCTACCGTAAATATATCAAAACTTAATGTTTGATTGGTAATATGCATTGCTAAGAACTTCATTTGAACAACTTTAAAGATGATTTTCTCAATATTTAGATTTTTTTGCACCCTCAGATTCCAGATTTTCAAATAGTTTCAAATCTCGACCAAATATTGTCCTATAATGGAAAGCTTATTTATTCAGCTTTCAGATGATGTAGAAATCTCAATTTTGATAAATTGACCCTTATGACTGGTTTTGTGCTCCAGGGTCAAATTTTAATAAAATTTATTGTTTTTAATATATACTATTTCATATTACAGTGAACTAAATAGAAATGTTAATATTTGGTAATTTCACTCTAAAATCAAAAGCAGAAAGAAAGTTAAATGAAGATCTAAATGACTAAATCATTCTTTTAATTATTCTAGAGCAAATGCAATATTATAAAAACTGTATATATATTACATTTGAGGTACATCGGCCAGCCCTAACATTAGCACTGTTTTGAATGGACACTACAATAGTCACTAGAATTTGAGCATGCACATTCTTTTGGTCATGCTGTAGTCCAGTAGTTCTCACTTCCAGTGTGACAGAATATACCTCTGAAGATACATACAATATAAATTCACGTCTCGCGCACTTTAATGCCCAGTGAACATACAGCATATGCTCCCTTCAAACTGGAATCATGGCTGAATATCCTGTAAAGGCCACTTCGCAGCACACTTACAGTCGACCCGAACAAACTTCTGAAGCGATAAGAGACACATACTGAACGTGCAGATGAGGGGTCGCGAGGACGAATTGAGAACCGCTGAACTAGGGCTGAACTTCAGAGTATACCATCTACACATCTGCTCTACTTTCTCACAACACTGTATTAACATGCATATGAATCAAAGATCTGCATTATGTCGTACACTGAAGAAAGCAGTAATGCAGCACAGGTTTGCAATCAAAATTTGAGATATTTTTTTTTATTGTTTATATTATGAAATGTCCAATAAAGGCACCATCTAAAATGTGATTACATTCGTGGAACTTGGGTTGGTCTAAATGTATTTAGTAATGCATTTGTTACGCAGGAGCGACACATTCTGCCTCACTGGGAGTGTTACAGTAATGATCTACGAGGAAGAGGAGCCCAACATCACTGTAATGCCCTACACCGCACGCGCAGGAGAAGATACTGACATCGTCTGTCCCCATTTGAAATGCTTCAAAAGCTCTGAAAATCCAAAGTGGTACAAGGTAGGTCCCTGCACATTGTGGAAAACATGTAAATACATATTTGAATTCAAAGGACCGAAATGTTTCTAAAATGTATTAATTCACAGGATTTTCAGAGCACAGCTCTCCCTATCGGCAGAGGACAGTATACAGTCGAGAGAGGCATAATTCTGGCCATCAGAAACATCTCTGTGAGAGATGAGGGCTTCTACACGTGTAGGCTAAGTGTGATTTTCAACAATACCCAGTATAATGTGAGCAGGACCTGGAGAGTCATACGGACGGTTCTGCCACTGCTTCTCTTTCTTTCTAAACCTGTCTGATGGTTGAGCAAATGATGACATCTTTTCTTTTTCAGTCCCAGTATCAGAAGCGGTCACCTCTAACAGTCTCAGTGCTTTCACATGCAAGTATCAGAGATATTTATCAGTATTTAACCAACATATTGATCTACAACTGATTAAAATAACCATTTGAATTCTACTCCCTGTTAATTTAACAATATTTTCTCACAGCATCGAGTCATTCATTCCCTTACATTGTCTTTCCTGCAAACGGATCCTTCATTGAAAGTCATTTAGGTGAGTCTACAATACTGATTTACAGGGGTTTATTGTCAGATTTTTAGATATATTTGTGTGCAGGTCACACGTTGCATGACACTGTCCATATTATATGACAGTATTCTGTAATACTAAAAAAACAAATGTACTGTAATTAATCTTTACTCATATGGATTGGACACACTTTTGGACAGGTTTACAGCACAGTGATGGAAAGTGAAAAAATTGGCTATATAGAAAACACTGACATATTGAACAAGTTCACACGTAAAATGAGAGTAAACAGATGTGCTTTGTCCAGCATGATGGAGGACTTGAGCATGAGCTTTAATTTCCCAGAAGTTAATAATAAATAGTCATAAAGCAAATAGTACATTTTGATTGCTCACATTCAATTTAATTGACTAATAATTCATTCAAGAACTCCCCATAAAGGGCTTTCTGCACAACTTCATCTCTCTCACCAATGTGGACCATACTGAATCATGAATTCTGTGTAAGAACCTTCCCACAGTGAGTGAATGAGGCCCATGTTTGTTTACTGACTGTAATGCAGTGATTATCAGACAGTTACTCACCAACCTTTAACAGTGCTGTTAACTTGCAGGCGCTCGTTTGGTGATCCAGTGCATGGTGTCTGTTGGCAACCAACTAGCTCAGTCCACAGATGTGACATGGCTGGTTAATGACCAGCCACCGGAAAACTCTGACCTGGCTACTCCGGAGGCTTCCTGTTGAGCAGGTAATTCTGTGAGACCTCGGCTGGACACCAGGAATATCACTGTAAACTGTTGCAACACTTCGTGAGGCTCATGTTTATAACAGCAGATAAGGGGAGTAAACTCTTTTAAACATATATATTCATCTGTTCTCTTGGTGTGGAGTTACTGTGGGCTTCCTCTGGGTGCTTCAGTTCCCCTCAGACACATGCAGATTAGCTGAACTGAAAACTAGTCCTTCAGTGTGAGTATGGCCCGAGATGCTGGGATGGGCTACACTGGACACGCGGTTTGGAAAATGGATGGGTGGTTTTCATGGTAGAGCATCTCTCTTTTCAACCGGTCAGGTCTACCCCAAAAACTATTAAACTCATAGTATTCTGAGGACTCCACTTAGACAATCAGCCGTGAGGTGATGATAGTCCACACTGCTGTAGGCGACCCCAGAGACCAGGCTAGGTAGAGTCTGAGTGATTCAGAGCGTGTACATATACTTTCCTTTGGGATGAATGAAGTCTGGTTTCACGTCACTGTCATGCGAACCTCTGCAGTGCACACAGTTTGCTCCAGTCCAGAAACACTCATTGCCATTTCACACACTCTCAAATTACTTTAAGTGATCTCCATCAGGCTTCGCAGCAGGTGTGTTACTGAGTCCTAGCAGCAAATGTAAGTGTGATTTTCAACAATACCCAGTATAATGTGAGCAGGACCTGGAGAGTCATACGGACGGTTCTGCCACTGCTTCTCTTTCTTTCTAAACCTGTCTGATGGTTGAGCAAATGATGACATCTTTTCTTTTTCAGTCCCAGTATCAGAAGCGGTCACCTCTAACAGTCTCAGTGCTTTCACATGCAAGTATCAGAGATATTTATCAGTATTTAACCAACATATTGATCTACAACTGATTAAAATAACCATTTGAATTCTACTCCCTGTTAATTTAACAATATTTTCTCACAGCATCGAGTCATTCATTCCCTTACATTGTCTTTCCTGCAAACGGAGCCTTCATTGAAAGTCATTTAGGTGAGTCTACAATACTGATTTACAGGGGTTTATTGTCAGATTTTTAGATATATGTGTGTGCAGGTCACACGTTGCATGACACTGTCCATATTATATGACAGTTTTCTGTAATACTAAAAAAACAAATGTACTGTAATTAATCTTTACTCATATGGATTGGACACACTTTTGGACAGGTTTACAGCACAGTGATGGAAAGTGAAAAAATTGGCTATATAGAAAACACTGACATATTGAACAAGTTCACACGTAAAATGAGAGTAAACAGATGTGCTTTGTCCAGCATGATGGAGGACTTGAGCATGAGCTTTAATTTCCCAGAAGTTAATAATAAATAGTCATAAAGCAAATAGTACATTTTGATTGCTCACATTCAATTTAATTGACTAATAATTCATTCAAGAACTCCCCATAAAGGGCTTTCTGCACAACTTCATCTCTCTCACCAATGTGGACCATACTGAATCATGAATTCTGTGTAAGAACCTTCCCACAGTGAGTGAATGAGGCCCATGTTTGTTTACTGACTGTAATGCAGTGATTATCAGACAGTTACTCACCAACCTTTAACAGTGCTGTTAACTTGCAGGCGCTCGTTTGGTGATCCAGTGCATGGTGTCTGTTGGCAACCAACTAGCTCAGTCCACAGATGTGACATGGCTGGTTAATGACCAGCCACCGGAAAACTCTGACCTGGCTACTCCGGAGGCTTCCTGTTGAGCAGGTAATTCTGTGAGACCTCGGCTGGACACCAGGAATATCACTGTAAACTGTTGCAACACTTCGTGAGGCTCATGTTTATAACAGCAGATAAGGGGAGTAAACTCTTTTAAACATATATATTCATCTGTTCTCTTGGTGTGGAGTTACTGTGGGCTTCCTCTGGGTGCTTCAGTTCCCCTCAGACACATGCAGATTAGCTGAACTGAAAACTAGTCCTTCAGTGTGAGTATGGCCCGAGATGCTGGGATGGGCTACACTGGACACGCGGTTTGGAAAATGGATGGGTGGTTTTCATGGTAGAGCATCTCTCTTTTCAACCGGTCAGGTCTACCCCAAAAACTATTAAACTCATAGTATTCTGAGGACTCCACTTAGACAATCAGCCGTGAGGTGATGATAGTCCACACTGCTGTAGGCGACCCCAGAGACCAGGCTAGGTAGAGTCTGAGTGATTCAGAGCGTGTACATATACTTTCCTTTGGGATGAATGAAGTCTGGTTTCACGTCACTGTCATGCGAACCTCTGCAGTGCACACAGTTTGCTCCAGTCCAGAAACACTCATTGCCATTTCACACACTCTCAAATTACTTTAAGTGATCTCCATCAGGCTTCGCAGCAGGTGTGTTACTGAGTCCTAGCAGCAAATGTAAAAAAACAAAATAGAAGCTATTTTTATGGCAAAGTATAGTGTTATAAATGTCACAGTGGAATACTGAGGACCATAAGAGCAAAGTCATTTCAACAGAAACTTCAGAAAATCAGAAAGCACAAAAACAGTCAATAGGCCACAGAGTATTGGTGCGGAGGAGGCTGAAGGCAAGGTCAGGGCTGATAGGCCAAAGAGTAAAGCCAAGAGAGCAGAGCAGTCCGAATACAAGGAGGGACAGGCAAACCTCAGGCAGGGCAGAGAGCTCTAGCACACACACATCAGACAAGTTCATGCGAAAGAGAAATAAGTGAACAGCTCTGTGAAACAACGCAAGAACAGGAAAAGAACTGCAGAGACCAGAGTCCTGACAATAATGGAGAATATTTTCATCCAATACTCAGCACTATGTGGGATTTAGCATCACATAGAGTTGATGTGTCTTCAGTATCTCAGGCAAGCATCTGGAGGTGCAGCTGGTTGTCCTCGAGCTCCTGGAAGAGGACAATGGGACAGAACTGAAGTGCATATGTCAAAACAAAGAGCAGAAACAGCAAGTTGTCACTCAAATCAAGCTGGAAGGTGGGTACCGTTGACCAGAGGGGCTACTGTGTGCTCAAAGTAATCATTTAAACTCACATGAGATCATATCAGCAGCCAAATAAAAGCTGTGTTAGTGGGTGTTTACATGTCGCCGTTTTCAACTAAAACCAGAAAACTTTTGACGTGTTTTGGCTGTTCATTTACAGGACAGCAGTATTTTGGTCGCTTGCAAACGCAGCATTTTGAAAGCGGGTTTTTGAAAACGCTAATGTTGTTGTCTCGGTGTAAGCTAATACTACTAATATTAATACTAATACTACCACGAAATATTGATTGCTATGAGAATGAGAACCAGTATAGCAAAAAATATTTCTAGAAAAAATGCCTACCCTATCTTTCACAGTGCACTGTTGTGTACATTGAAACTGAACAAAGAAAAAGATTTCACATCTAATACTTTATTTCACAGTGTCTATGTATGTGTTTAAATGTGCCTCCTCCTCCTCTCTTTAGACTCGGAGTCTGTGTGGTTGGTGGGAGCTGCGGCATCCTCTGCTTTATGCTCGTGCTGTGTGCTTTTGCTTATCATTTGTGCCGAAGGCCACAGAAACCAAGGGAATATGTTCTGGCTCGACAGCACAGCGCCATTTGAAGGTGGCTTCCACTTCTTCATCAATGCAACTATCCTCATCATGTTTTAGCTACTTTGATCTTTTGTGTTGAACTGGTCTTTTGCTTGAACGTTGTTTTCCTAGATCTCGGCTCACAGTTCCCTCTCTATTGTTTGCAGGTGTTTCTTGCAATCATTACTCTCATATACACGCTCCTGTGTTTCTAGTTCTTGTTTGGTCTTGTTCTGTATGCATATTGGCAAGCTTTGTATTTTGCTTAGGGCCCCAAGAGTACATGAAATGACAGCTTGATTTATCTTATTTTCTTCTTCTTCTTCTAATTATTATTATTATTATTATTATTATAATGTTTTGGGGTGATATATTATGTCAATGGACAATGGTAATTATACAAAAATGCAATATTAAATAGTTAAACATAGCTATATGATTTCAACATGGTTTATTCTGTGGCCATCTAGTAGTCATAAACGCATAGCACCTTCTGAAGTGCTGTGCTCCATTACAGCCGCTGGTTTCTCATCTGGTTCTGCAAATGGTTCTTTGTTTTATTTTATTGTATTGTGTATAAATATATTAATTATAAAAGAGCTCAGGCAATGGTGAGGAGAGAAATTAGAAGAGCAAAGATAAATGATTGGAGAGAGTCTTGTAATAAAGTTGGGGTAGAAATGGAAATGAATGAACTGTGGGGTATGATCTGGAAAATGGAGGAATTCAGAGGAATACTAGCATCCCGGTGTTAGTTGACAACAACAATATTGCAGTAACTGATAGTGATAAAGCTGAAATATTAGTGGAGACATTTGTTAAGGTTCATAGCAATGCGGATATATCGGAGGATATGAGGAAGTACAGGGAACAGTGTGTGATGGATAATGCTCAGATATTTGTTACAAAGAATCCAGACGGAGGCACACTAGATTCTCCTGGGAAAGATGAGATGATTAATCATTTATCGGATGTGTCATTAAATATGATATTAGGACTCTTTAATATGGTTTGGGAAACAGGGAAGTTGCCTGATGCGTGGAAGCACGGGGTTGTGGTGCCGATCGCCAAACCAGGAAAAGATCAATCTCAGACTATCAATTATAGACCAATATCTCTGACTTCCAATATTTGCACACTTATGGAATGAACGAATGGTTATGAATAGATTGTCATATGTCAAATAGATTGTTATGGGGTAATGCAATCAAGAATATATGGAGAATTGTTTAAGTATTTAAAAAAGACATAATTAATGGAAAGAGTTTGAAGTTTGGAATTTTGTATTTATTTACGTAAAACATTTTTGGTTTATCTTATTTTATTTTCTTATTATTATAATAATTATTTTTTAAATCTATAATAGTTGAATAATTCATAGCTGAACCGTGTACGTTTCACACTCCAGACCAGTAGGTGGCGGACATGCACCTTTAACGTTGGTTTGCCAATCCGCCAAAAAACTCGAGAGAAGAGGAAGAAGAGCTGGTTTAGAGAAGGGCAGAGGGTTTTCCCATCAGCACAACACAACACAACGCCTCTGCAGGGCTGGAGGAAGGCACGGGGAGAGGCAGAACCGGATGACTCGTTTATACGGCAGAAGATGGGGATTAGTGTAGGGTTTATTGTAGAAGTAAAACCTGATCGAGCGGTGTGTTGTGTTGACTCTGTAGCAGCCCTTTACAGTACTCAAAACATGACATTAATAGAGAAGATTTAATGCTAGAAATCCATCCAAACTTATTTAGAGTGCGGAGGTTTCATAATGTAAAGTGCATTCAGTGAGATATAAGTACAGTAGGTGGCGGTATGCACCTGATAACTCATGGTTGCAATAAAACTAAGAAGAAGAAGAAGAAGAAGAGGACTTTTATTCTGCTCCGGCGGCGTGACGTCACAGGGCTGCGCCGCGCCGGATGTGATTCGGCTCAAGAGAGGTCTGTGTTTTTAAGCATTTAAACTGCTTCAGCTGAAAGAAACCATCTAACCCTATAGTTTCGAAGCGATGCAAGAGTAATGATCTGCTGTTGCATGTAACATTGTACTGCTTTATCTAACACTAATAGGCGTGAGTAAACGCATCCGCACACGAGTAACAGAAGCGCTGCGTCTCGTGAAGCAGTTTATCATTAACACCAAGCAGGCCCCTTCCACGTGACGGAGAAACCGAGCTTCGAGACTCGCTTGAATCGGTTCTTTTCAAATGATTCAGGGATCCGGATCTCCGCTCGCTGAGTCGCCTGCTGGTCGAACTGTGTGAGTGCAGCGAGAACAACACACACTCACACACTCACACACTCACTCACTCACACACACACACACACACACACACACACACACACAC
>NW_015506207.1:220483-225980 GCF_001515645.1 Sinocyclocheilus grahami | reverse complement strand
ACACACACCCCCCCACCACACACACACACACACTCACACCTGACCATACACACACACACACACGAGCACACACACACTCACACACACACTCACACTCACGAACACACTCACACACACACACACTCACACACACACACATACTCACACTCACACACTCTCACACACACACACACACACACACACGCGCACACACACACTCACACACACACTCACTCACACACACACTCACACTCACGAACACACTCACACACACACACACTCACACTCACACACACACACTCACTCACACACACACTCACACTCACGAACACACTCACACACACACACACTCACACTCACACACACACACTCACTCACACACACACTCACACTCACGAACACACTCACACACACACACACTCACACTCACACACACACACTCACTCACACACACACTCACACTCACGAACACACTCACACACACACACACTCACACTCACACACACACACTCACTCACACACACACTCACACTCACGAACACACTCACACACACACACACTCACACTCACACACACACACTCACTCACACACACACTCACACACACACGCACACACACAGACACACACTCACACACTCTCACACACACACAGACGACTGTTACAAACCAGCTGAACATGTGCAAGTGTCATCTATTGCGTGTAATCTACTAATGATCATTTGCCATATATGCATCACAACTAAATATTACATGTCTGTATAGTTTGTGCTCTTTTATGCATTTTTAGTGCTAGCTTTGAGTGTTTTTGTCTATTCAGGTGAGTTAAAGGGGTCATATGGCATTGCTAAAAAAACATTATTTGGTGTAATGCAATGTGCAGGGATTAAAGTGTGATTAAAGTTCATCATTCTTGAATGAATCAGCCGTTCAAACGAATCAACTGAATGAATGAATCGGTGATAAAATCAGTGATTGCCGCCACCTGCTGGCAGTTTTAGTTTCAGTTTTAGCGTATAATTTCAGTTTAATATATTTAATATTTCTATATTCAGAATTGTATATTTAAAACATTAATCTCCACATGAATGTATGGATTTAATTGCACTCATGCCACCTCTGAGCCTCATTGAATGTCTGAAAATACACCTACAAGCCACGTTTGTGTACTTCTATGTCACCTCTGTAGTACAAATTAATTTATTAATACTAGTTTCATGATTGGTAACTTATTTGTCTTATTCTACTTATTATATTGTTTTAAATAGAGATTTTAAAAAGCTTATAAACATAAATTTTTTTTATTTGACAGATGAAAATGATGCCATTACGAAGCTAAAAAGAAAATGCTCCTGTAAATCACTTTAAGGAGTCAAATGTCACCTCGTAATGGAAAGGCTAATTTTTTATCAGAATTTTTTATTTTTGATCTGAAGGTGCTCCTAAATTTGTAAATTAGAAGGACAAGCGTTCCTAACTGAAATGATACGCTAAAAATGAAACTGAATCCGCCAGCAGGTGGCTGCAAGTCACTGATTTGATCACGGAGTCATTCATTCAGTTGATTCGTTTGAACAGCTGATTCATTCAGGAACGAAGCAAGTGACTGTCTTTATGAACTGACGGAAATCTGTCGGAACACTTTAATCCCTGAATGTGTTTGTGGTTTAAGGTAAAAAACACATTATTTTCCACATACTGTACATTATTGTTTCTCCTCTATGCCCCGCTTCTAGGCAGATCGGAGTAGAATGCTGTCACCAATGATTCTGTATCGCTGACAGCTTCACATCTGTGTCTGCGCCGCTGAGGCTGCGCTCGCTGAGACAGGCTGCTTTCACTGCGAAATATTGAGTCTGTCCCTTCTTCGCTCGCGGATCACTTTCTTCAATGAAGGCGACCCTGTCTCACTTTTCTCTCCTCCCAGTTACCTCGGAGGACGAAACGGCAAACTCACGGGTTGAGCGATCAGGCCTGAGTGATTACATGCCGGCACAGGTCCCACGTGCTTTACCCTCACAGCGTGGGCCACGGCCACGCTGAGGCTGCACTCACTGAGACAGTCCATTCTCACTTCGAGAGTATGTGTCTCGCTTTGCTTCACTCGCAGTTCATGTTCTTCCCCGCTACCTCCGCTCTCACGTTCTCCTCTCCCAGCTACCTTGGAAGATGAAACGGTGAAGTCGCGGGGCTGAGCAACCATGATTGAGTAATCGCATGCCGGCACAGGTCCCATATGCTTCACTCTTCCTGCAGCACTCTGATCTGCCAGTGTGTTTTACACATGAGGATTGGTGCCCCTTGTCTGCAACGAGCAGTTTTATCCTTTTTAGGCAGATTAAAGAGAATGCATGCAGCACTTTGATCTGCCGATGTGTTTACACATGAGGATCATCAGCACCCCTCATATAATGTGCAGTTTGATCTTTTTAGGCAGATTGAAAGAGAACGCTGTCACTAATGATTATCACTAACAGCTTCAGATTTAGACGTGTCTGGGCCATGTCCACGCTGAGGCTGCACTCGCTGGGTCTGACTGCTCTCACTGTCTAGCAAAGCATTTTTGACAGGAAAAGGAAAGGGTCAGTTCTCGCTGAGGCACAGCAATCCCTCATAGAAAGCTAGCGCTCCCTCTCCTTCTCACTGTTCAATACTGAGCGATGGAATTTCAATTGAAGCTGTTCTATTCAAGCACGTCCTTCGCATTCAGCACATGACTAAGCAAATGTAGTGGACAGCACATTCCAGGTGTTACACATACAGTTTATAGCAGGGCCCTTCTCTGACCACAATAGTGGACAAAAGGTTTGCTACATTTTGAATGGATCTTGGTGGACTAACATAAGCAAACTGTCCAATGCCAGCAATATTAACACTCTCTGTGACGGATGGTGATCAGGGTCCCAACCTACTGTGCCCCGTTAGGGCACTCAGGGTGTACATTGAACACTCTCATCTGTTCAGACTCCATCTAACCTGAGATCTAGTATGCACTTAACCCTGGACGCAGATTTGCCATACAATTAGCTTTCACTTATTCTACTTGAAAATAATTTTGGAGTAAATCAGTGTAAATTCAAATGTATTATGTTTTTAGTCGGGTAAACATGTAACATGCCAGTTACATAATCAACTTAAAGATAGTCAGGACAAGACATCAAATTCTCATTGATAAATCCAGGAGTCAAAGAGGCAAACCTCACTAGGAAGTAGGACTGGGTTGAAATGCCTTTCCTGAATCAATGCTAACATGATACTTGAGTGACAAATCAATATGTATTGTGAGTTTTTTTTATTTATTTTTTTATTATTACACAAGTATTGTGATTCAATGTTGCAGTGTGTCGTGACTTTGCTTTGCTTTTTAACACTAAACCATGAGGAAATCATACAGGCTATAGCTTACATGATGTATGAGACATATTTACAAAAACAATCACATCTTTCTGATATTCATTTCAAGTGCAACATAGAGTACAGCATGATAAAATGCTCCTCTCTATTTTCAAGCAAATTATTGCGTTTATGGACATTCAGTGACATTGCTGAGGTAACGTTACATGAAATGTTTCAACCATGTCTTTCCACGGTTGAAGCACTGATCGAGCTGAGATGCATTCAGTGCGTTGTACTATTCTGTGTGAAAACCAGCAGTGAAGAGGAAGAGATTATTGGCTCGGTTCATGTGTCCTCGGGGCCGTACTCAGGGTTTTATATTCACTGAGGTCATAGAGTCCAAAACTGCTGGATTTCTTTGATCTTCATATGTGAATTTAAAGATGTTTGAAGGCCAACAATTGGATAACAGTAGCTTTAAAACCATGCCAGTGAGCAGTAGCCTAAATTATGTCAATTTGACTTTTCTTCTCATCACCAGCACCTTCTCTCTTTTGTTTTATCTGTCTCCTTATCTTTCCCTGTATCTCATCCCCTCCCAAGCCGAGCTTTGATTGATGCTGAAAATTTAGCCTTGATCACTGGAATAAATTGCATTTTAAAATATATTCAAATATAAAGCAGTTATTTTAAATAGTAAAAATATTTCACAATATTACTGCTTTTTTGTATTTTGTATTAAATAAGTGCAGGCTTGGTGAACAGAAGAGAATTCTTTAAAAAACATTAAAAATCTTAGTTCAAAAACTTTTGACTGGTAGTTTATCTCGCACTTTATAACCATTAACTGAAGCATCGCACTGGAATTTGCGCTCAGCTGCCTCAGCAGTTTTTGTGTGCATAATGCCCGCCTACTTTGATTTGATTGGTTATCTCAAACATTTTGACATTGACAGCGATGAGAGACCATTGAGGCAAGTTCTCCTTAGCATTGTGCAACATCAATGCAGCACCAAAGAAGAGTTAATATTAGGCAATTCATAACCTGTATTATTCCCACCTCAGAAAAATAGAGGTCTGTCCGAAGCGATCCTTAGGAACCTCATGTGTGCACTTGATCCGCGCTGCTGCTTGAACTCCGGCAGCTACAGTGATGCCATGCCACATCAAAGAGCGTCAAACAACGTTCATTGGTTGAACTTCAAAATAAAGGACTGAATTTGAAAATGGAGACTTTAACAAAGCACAAATCGTATTGTGATTATAAGATGGCAGACACGATACAAATAATGTTTAGTTTCGTTTTTGTTTAAGCATCAACTGAAAACAGCATAGACGAAACAATCTTGGTTTATCAACTTGAAAATTGATAAGAATGAGAAATTGATATTGTCATCCCAGCTGTGACCAGTGTTGGGCAAGCTACTCTGATTACTGATTACTCCTTTTAAAAGTAATCACGTTACTGTTCTGATTACTTTATTTCAAAATTAATTAGTAATTAGTTACGTTACTTTTTTCTCCATTAAATTTATGAACTCCCAGCATACACGCTCCCGATAAAGATTAGTTATTAAAGCATCAACATTCACAGAACACTGTTATTTGTAACTAAAGCAGCGACTGCTGGTGCATGGTTCGGCAGAATACCAGCAAAGAGCGCTGCATTTATAATCTCTAAAAGACATCTCAGTTCATCGCAATCTCACAAATCTCTGTTATAACACAATAGATATATGCATAATGCATCTTTCATAATGTCTACAATTTGTGTGTTATAATGAGAGGATTCGTGAGCACGCAAATTTCAGCACGGCATTGCTCAACGCTGCAAACTTGTGTTATAGCCTAAATAGAAACTCTGCATATTCTTGCACCTGTTAATCGTTTATATTTTATATTAGTTCATGTTGCTTTTGTGCAATAGTCCATAGTAACATTTAAATTCTGGTTTAAGTAAATATTTTATCTCAGTTTTTACTATTCATTTAAAATGAGACAAATCTGCTATTATTTTAATCTCCAATCTGTTATTTATCAGTTCAGATAGTTTTTTAATGCTTTGATTACTAGCAGAAGACAGTAACCAGTTTTATATTCCAGTTGCGCAGATGGGGCACGTTGTAACACTGCGTTACAATGTGCTATTCTATGACATTAGCGATGTAATTTACACTATTTACTT